>NW_007079218.1:191175-255563 GCF_000164805.1 Carlito syrichta | reverse complement strand
CGCTCCGGGCGGCCCGGGCGAAGCGGCGCCCTCCGCCCTCCCCCACGCAGAGGGCGTCTGCCGTCACTCGGGCGCCGCGCGACGGAAACGGCCTCGGAGGCCACGGGACGTGGGCGCGGGTGGCGCTGGGGCGCACCCGATGCCGGAGGGCGGGGAGGGAGTGCCGCCGGGACTGGTCTCCCGGGGCGGCCGCAGCCCCCGCTCCAGGGCAGTCTCAGACCGAGGGAGGGAGGCCTGGAGGTGTTCCTCCGACTTGGACACTCCCCGGGTGTGCACACATGCATGTCCACACGCCTGCCCACATGCACGCACGCACCACACACGTGTCCGCACACATGCACACGTGCCCACACGCGCCCACACCCACACAGGTGCGCACGCATGCCTCTACACACGTGTCCGCGCACGTGCACACACGTGTGTCTACACACATGCCCATGCACATGCACACACATGGCCCCACATGTCCACTCACGGCCCACACATACTCACACGCACACACGTGTCCCAACGCATGTGCACACATGCCTATACATACATACACGCACGTGCCTCTGCACACACGTGTCCACACACATGCACACACATGCCCCCACATATCTGCACACATGGCACTCACATGCTCACATGCACACACATATCCCCACACATGCGCACACACGTGTCCTCACACCCCTGCACACGCACACAGCGCCCACTCATGCACTTGGTGCCCACGCTGATCCCATCCATTCCCAGGTCCCGCTGAAATCTCTCCCCCTCCACCCTCCTTCCCTGGCCCCGACCACCATCCCCGCCTCCACCCCCTGGACGGCAGCTGGGATCTACATCGGATCACATCAGGCCACACAGCCCCCCACCCCCAGCCATGGCGCATTCTGTGGACCTCGGCCTGTGAGACTCAGGAGCAACTTGCTCAGCACAGGCACAGGTGCTGCTGACCTGGACACGCCTGCCCCAGGCCCGCCAGCCTGGCCACACGGGCCCCACTCCGCCTCACTGTCTCCCCCAGCCCTGTAGGGGCTGCGTCCACGGCTGGCAGGCTTTTTTTCTCAGTGAAGGCCGCCAGCCCTTCCCTCAGTGAAGGCCGCCGTGTGCCCTCCCCTCTGCTGCCACACCCTCAGGGACCCCAGCCACGCCTACAGATAAGCCCCACTCGGGATGCCCTCCTGGCACGAGGTCTGAACAGCCCAGCATCCATCAGCATTATCTCGTGGGACCTCCCAATGGCTCTCTGTCCACTCCACGCCATCGCGAGCACCCAGGGGGCAGGGCTCTGCCTGTTTCTGGCTGCTGCTGCTTGAACGAATAAATTTGCTGAGAGAAGGAGGCAAGAGAGGGAGAAGCAGAGGTGGGGTCCAGAGCGGCATTTCTAAGACCGAAGAACAATCCCAACAGCTTCACCGACCAGTGAGAGCCTTTGCAGTCCAATCTCACAAACTCCTATTCTTCCTGCAAGGCCCCACTTAGTGTTTTTCAAACTGCTGGTTGTGACCAACTGGTAGATTAGAAGTATATTTAGGGAGGGTGGTATAGACACACGATGGAATATTCCTCAGCCATTAAAAGGAATGAGATTCTGCGTGGGCTACGACATGGATGAACCTTGCAGACATTCACTAAGTGAAGTCAGCCGTAAACAGTGAAAGGGGTCAATCTTATGTGCTGTGTATTTAACCAAAATAAAAACAAAACGCAAGCCACTCAAGTAAGTATATCTTACAAGTACCTACAAAGTATCTAGTGAAACTTTGTTTCATTGTATGTGTGTTAGATGGGTTTGTAAAAACTACACTTCCACCAGGCACAGTGGCTCATGCCTGTAATCCCAGCACTTTGGGAGGCCAAGGCAGGAGGATTGCTTGAGCCCAGGAGTTCAAACCAGCCTGGGCAACATAGCAAGACCACATCTCTACAAAAAAGTTAAAAAGTAGCCAGGTGTGGTGGTGCATACCTGTAGTCCCAGTTACTCAAGAGGCTGAGGCAGGAGGATCACCTAAGCCCAGGAGGTCAAGGTTGCGGTGAGCCATGATCAAGCCACTGCACTCCAGCCTAGGCGACAGAGTGAGACTCTGACTCCAAAAAAGCAAAAGAAAAAGATTTTTAAAATATAATAGCAATAATACTAAGAGCAGTCCTTTATTAAGCACTTACTGTATGCCAGGCTAAGAGCTTTATAAATATCAGCTCATTCATGCCACAAATGTCTTGAGGACCAATCTTCTGGGCACTTGAGTACCAAATGTCTGGGGACTAATCTTCACAAAAGTGTTGCCTCGTTCATAAAAACTATTTACTGAGCACCTGTTATGTATCAGGCACAGTGAAGCCCCAGGAGATTCAGAGGCAGCAGCAGGTCCTGGACTTGGATCTTTGTGGATCTTAACCTCAGCAAATCCTCACAGCACCCACAGTACAGATGATAAGACTGAGGCCTGAAAGTTCTGTCTTCGTGAAGTCTTTGTGGGGTGCAGAGCAACCTGACTCCTTTCAAGTCCTGAGGGCTGTATCTGCACAGCCTCGTAGGATATGATGGGAGGCAGCAAAGAGGCCAGGCTCAGAGCCAGACAGAACTGTGCGTGCCAGGCCAGTCCTGCTCAAGCTAGGGAGAGGAACACGGGGACAGCGGCCAAATGCCTGTGTGAGGGAAGCTCTAGGCCTGCAGGAGCAGGGAGGAGAGCCTGGTGGGGAAGGGGTCAAGGCAGGCTTCCTGGAGGAGGTGAGGCTCAAGCAGCATGTTGCAGGAGAAGCAGGGAAGGGCATTCCAGAGGCCTGGGATGGGAGGGTTGGGCCTCACTCCACTGGCGTCTCGCATGTGTCCTGGAAGCTCTGGCCAAGAGGCGAGCAGGTGCAGAGGAGAGGCGGGGGGGGGAAATGGAGCAGGGTGGAGGAGTGGGGAGAGCCCAGTGGATCTGGAGGGGTGGCCTGAAGGCTCAGCCCTGCCTGACCCCAGGCAACCCAGCACCTGCACCCAGGACACCCCTGCCTGAAGAAACAAGCAGGAACAGTCCCCGGCACCCAGGACCTCCCCACAGCCCTGACTGCACAGCAGACCATTCCTGGGCCAACGTGGAGGGACTTCCTGGGCACCGTGCCGATGGGGTTCCAGAGAGCCTCTGCAGTTGGGGAAATCAAAACCCAGAGAGGGGAAGAGACACAGTTAGGACGGGCACAACCGACTCTGTGTTTCAGCTGACTTCTTTAACGGAACACCCGCCACGTGCCGGGCACAAGGACTCTGATGACGAGCAAAAGCAGATGTGGAGCCAGCCCCCGTGGGGCCGCAGTCCAGAGGGCGGTGGGTGTGGACACCACAACCCCAGGGGCAGCAGAAGGTGGCCGTGAGACCGGAGCCCTGACGGTCCCGAGGGAGGAGACGAGGAGAGACTGCCACGGAGGACCCTGACTCCAGCCGGGGCGCCAGGGCAGACAGATAGGAGTTAACCAGGCAGGAAAGGAGGAGAAGCGGGGTTCCAGGTGGAGGGAAGGCATGCACAAAGGCCCTGGGGCAGGCAGCCGCGGGCGCGGTCCCGCGTTGGGGAAGATCAGAGAGGCCAGAGGCGGTGGCAGGGCAGACGGGTGGAACTTATTGACCACAGGAGGCCTCTGGAGATCCAGGGGCAGTCTCTCATTCCTTCATCCCTTGAGGTGTGGCCAGCCGCGCCCTCCCCTGAGGCGCCAGGGCAGAGTCCCCCCCACCCGCCCAGCATCCGGCAGCCCCCAGATCCCGAGCTTTCTTGGGCCTGTGGACACGTCACTCACTCTCTGTCCCTGTCCTCGCACATCATTCCCTCCTGTGCCTCTGTGTCCAAATGTCCCCTTGTTATAAGGGCCCACCCTAAACCAATATGACCACATTTTAATGCGATTACATCTGCAAAGACCCTCCTTCCAAGTAAGGCCACATTCGCAGGTTCCAGGTGGACATGAACTTGGGGATACACTAGTTAGATCAGCACACTCTGCATCTTTTAAATCAACTAGAACATATTCCAAGGTCACTAGTTCTTCCAAGATACACTAGATAAAGCCCAGTGATGCAATTTTGGGTCAGGCACAATGACTCCAGCACATCATGGATCCAAGGCAGAAGGATCACGTGAGTCCAGGGGTTTGAGACCAGCCTAGGCAACATAGCGCGACTTTGTCTCTATAAAAAATTTTTTTAAATTAGCCAGCCGTGGTGGCACACACCTGTAGTCCCAGCTACGTAGGAGACCTAGGTGAGAAGATCACTGAAGCCCAAGAGGTCAAGGCTACAGTGAGCCATGATCGTGCTATTGCACTCCAGCCTGGGCAACAGAATGAAACCCCAACTTAAACAAACAAAGACTTTTTTTTTTAATCTAGGCCAGGCCAGGTGCGGTGGCTCAAGCCTGTAATCCCAGCACTTTGGGAGGCCAAGGCAAGAGTATTGCCTGAGCCCAGGGGTTCAAGACCCGCCTGGGCAACTTGGCAAGACCTCGCCTTTACAACAAATAAAAAAAATTAACCAGGCATGGTAGCAAGTTCCCGTAGTTCCAGCTACTTGGAAGGCTGAGGAGGAAGGATTGCCTGAGCCTAGCAGATCGAGGCTGTGGTGGCCGTGAATGTGCTGCCGCACGCCAGCCTGGGCAACAGAGTGAGACTCCAACTAAAAAAAAAACCTGTAATCCCAGCGCTTTGGGAGACTGAGGTGGGAGAATCACTTGAGGTCAGTTTGAGACCAGCCTGGACAACGAAGTAAGACCCAGTTTATAGTAAATAAATAAATAAATGTTTTTTAAAAATCTGTGTGCAGTAAGTTTTGTCTGAAGAGGATGAGGGCTGGGTCTGGAGAGTGGCAATGACACAAAGAACAGGTTCTGAACCCTTCTAACGCTCTGGCCAAACACAAAGCTGTGAGGAAGACGAAGTCCAGTGAGCCGAGGGGAAGCCAGAGCCCACTCCCGAGCCAGACTAGCTCCAGCTCCTGCACCCTGACTATGAGACGCTTTCATCCCAGGAAATCAGAACCGTCTCCTCCAGGCCCTCAGAAGGTGGAGAGTGGGTGCGGTTCCTCCACCCGAAGACGGTTCCCCGAGAAGCACTCCAAGGGCTGCAGACGCTTGTCTGCTCTGGAGGTGGCCAGAACGAGGGCTTGGGCCTACACTGGTACGGAGAAGGCCTGGGCTTGAATGGTGAGGAGGGGCCGAGCACCCTCTGAACATCCCGGTTGCAGACATGTCTCCAGAGAAATGTGAATCCCAGCCGGGAGAGGCTCATACCTGTAATCCCAACACTTTGGGAGGCCGAAGCAGGAGGATTGTTTGAGCCCAGGAGTTCCTGACCAGCCTGGGCAACATAAGGAAATCTTGTTGCTACAAAAATACATACATACATACATACATACATACATGCAATTAGCTAGGTGTGGTGGCGTGCACCTGTAATCCTAGCTACTCAGGAGGCTGAGGCAGGAGGAGCATCTGAGTCCAGGAAGCAGAGGCTGCAGTGAGCCAAGACTGTGCCACTGCCCTTCAGCCTTGGAGACAGAGTGAGATCCCAACTCAAAGAAAGAGAGAGAGAGAGAGAGAGGAAGGAAAGGAGGGAAGAAGGGAGGAAGGGCAGGAGAAAGAGAGTCAAAGACAGACAGACAGGCTGAATGACACTCCACTGTGCGGCTAGAATGCATGTCGCTTACCTATTTGTCCATCAGTGGACATCTGGGGCATTTCCACCTTCTGGTCATTGTGAATATGCTGCTTGGACATGCGTGTACACAAAGTATCTTATTTTTGAACACCCACTGCATGCCAGGCATGGTGCAGGACCCTGAGAAAGCATCAGAGAAAAAGCTAGAAACCTGGCCACCCCCTCGAGCCCTGGGTTTTGTGACACACGTGCAATGAGCTGGGTAGACTACAAAGCCCATTACCTGCTGGAAGCTCCTCTTCCGGTTCCCCAACTCACAAATCAATAACTGCTGGATGGATGGGGCGGGGCGGTGCGTTGGGAGGCTGAGGCAGGAGGATCGCTTGAGGCCTCCTGAGGCCAGGAGTTCAAGACCAACCTGGGCAACACAGCAAGACTCTACAAATAAAATAAAACAAACAAGCCAAAGAAAACAAACAAATACTGGACGGAGGAGTCAGCGAATGAATGGATGAACTAATGTCTTCGTCCCGGTCACTATCGTGCAGGGGTGACACGCAGTAGGTACTCGACGTACATTTGCTGAGTAATTGGAGCTAGGTACTCGACATACATTTGCTGAGTAATTGGAGCTAAAACCCAAGGCGTGGCCCCACTGAGGAGCACAGGGCTTGGGTCCAGACTGGGGTTCTCACGACCGGGGTGACCCTGGCCGAGTGCCTCACCTGCTCCACATCTGGAAGTCGGGGACAGCGCTAGTGCCCGCTCCCTGGGCTACCATGACGAGATCACCGAGACTGGGACACATCAGGCAGGGGGAGTTGCCGGCCTCGGGCCCTGCAGGGTTAAGGCCTCACCACGTCACGTGGCTGGTGGCCCTTCCCGCCAGGACAAAAGGCCTGATTTAATCCAGCCCGCCATGGCCGCCGCTGCCGCCGCCGCCACTGGGACACAATGCAGCAGGTTTGTGGCCAGCGTCTACCGATCAGGTTTCGGGTAATATCCCTGCCAGGCTGCCCGGCCCGGCAGACAAAGGCTTCTTTGTTGCAAATATGGCTTTTAAATCCGTGAAGATGTTAGCAGTACAGGGGAGCTCACGCAGCGAAACAGTTCAGAAATTGTTTAAGGAACATGCTTCCGACTCAAGGGTGACCCTTTAAACGGAATCTGCCCCCGTGCCGCCCATCAGAAGCAAGCTGAGCTCAGGGCAGACGTGGACCTCCGGCCTGGGCAGGGACATCTCCAAGGCCCAACAGTCCTGACACTCCACAACGGCCACACCAACTGCTGCTTACGGAGCCCCTCGTCCATGCTGGCTCACTTGTGTGTGTGACTTCCAAGCCCCGGCACTCAGAGAGATTTGGACAGCTAGTCCCATTCCACGGACAGGAAAACTGAGGTTCAGGAGGCACCTGCCCAAGTAACAGGCTTGAGCTGGGTTGTTGGGGCCCCCAGACTCCCTCCTGGGCGCCCTCATCAGGACGCCGATGGCCACAGTCTCCAGCTCTGAGCTCTGCCCTGCTGGGCACCAGGAGGGCATCTGATCTCCCCTGGTCCCATACACACCCTGTTGCTTCAAGTCCACATGAGAGCACGGCTCTCCACCTGTGGTCCTGACCTCCTCCGAGCTGCTCCAGCCGTCCCAGGCTGGGCTGTAAACTTGAGGGGTTTGTTTTGGTTTGGGGTTCTTGGGGGGCTTTTTTTTTTAGTCTCACTCTGTGTCACCCAGGTGTGCAGTGGCAGGATCATGGCTCACCGCAGCCTCGCCTCGACCTCCTGGGCTCAGGCAGTCCTCCTGCTTCAGCCTCCTGAGTTCCTGGGACTACAGGTGCACACCACCACACCTGACTATGTTTTTTTATTTTTATTTATTTTTTTATTTTTTTTAGACAAAGTCTCACTATGCTGCCCAGGCTGCTCGTGAACTTCTGGTCGCAAGCGATCCTCCTGTGGGCCACAGCGCCCAGTCATAAACTTGAGTTTTTAATAAATGGAGGTGACTGTTCCCCAGAGCTGTGCAGTGACCAAAGCAGACAGGTGCTTCTGTGTCCCCTCAGAACAAGGAGAGCCCTGGGGCTAAGAACTCGGGCTCCAGTCAGAAACTCCAGCTCTACCTTGATGTTCAGAAGCCACGTGACCAAGGGCAAGTCACAGGTTAGCTCAGCTCATCAGTAAGTCCAACATGACATCTTCGTATGTCCCAGCCATGCCATGCCTAGGTATACACCCAGGAGGATTAGACAGGCATTCAAACAGCATTTGAGCACAAATGTTCATAGCAGCAGCACTCACAACAGCCAAAAGGTGAGAGCAATCTAAACATCCATCCCCCGAGGAGTGGATGAGCAAAATGTGATCTGTCTGCAGCACAGAATATTATCCAGTCGTGATAAAGAGTGAAGTCCGGATGCATGCGGCATCGTGGGTGATCCTTGGAAACGTTATGCTGAGTGAAAGAAGCCAGACCCAAAAGGCCACATATGGTGTGATTCCATTTAGGTAAGATGTCCAGAGCAGGTGAATCCAAAGACACAGAAAGTAGGTGAGTGAGGCCAGGACCTGGGAGCAGGAGGGCGGGGGACCGGGGAGTGACAGCTTCATGGCATGAGGCTTCTCTTGGTGTGAAGACATTCTGGAACTGCTTTGAAGTGACGTTCACACCACATTGTGAATGTACTTAATGCCACTGAACTGTGCACTTTGAAGTAGTTAAAATGATAATTTTATGTTATGTATGTTTTGCCATAATTTTTTTAACTGCCTGTTACCCAGACACAGTGGCCCATGCCTATAATCCCAGCACTTTGGGAGGCTGGGTAGGGAGGATCGCTTGAGCCCAGGAGTTTAAGACCAGCCTAGGCAACATCGCGAGACCTCATCTCTACAAAAAAATTACAAAATTAGCCAGGCATGGTGCCATGCACCTGGAGCCCCAGCTACTCAGGAGGCTGTGGCGAGAGGGTTGCCTAAGGCCAGGAGATCAAGGCTGTGGTGAGCTATGGTCACTGCACTCCAGCCTGGTCGACAGAGTGAGACCCTGACTCAAAAAAAAAACAAAACCAGAAAAGCACAGCATGTCACTTCTGCGTCAGGCACAAGTTACGCGGGGAGCAGGAAAGATCAGGTCAACTGGGTCCAGTGGAGCCCTGCCTAGCATGCTGGGTGCCCTCGGGCACATGGATGCCCCTTCTCTGAACTGACCTCCTTTGTGGACTGGGACTGTTGTTCTTGGCCCTGCAGACTTCACGGGGCTCAGGGGAGACTCACATGGGAGGCCACAGGGAATACCCTAAAGCAGGTTGTAAGGGATGGACTTCAAGAGCATTAAGGGAACAGTATCAAGATAACAAGCGCACCAAGGAACGGGACCCATGGGTGCGTGCCGGCGGCTAGACAGCCTTCACATCAGTCAAGCGTCCTCGCTGTCTCACCAGACTTCTGAAAAGAAGGCAGGCCAGGGACGAGCGGGGCTTCTCCCAGTGCGACCGGCCAGAGCCTCTTCCCGGGCCGGCTCTCCAGAGCACGCCTCGCAGGGAGCCCGCCGTGTCTGGCCATGCAGACAGGAGCGGGCCTGCCTCGCCGACAGTCTTGGTAAGAAGTGGGGAGCAGCAGCAGGTGTCCCGGCCTGGGTGCCCCCAGCTAGCAAGGCTTCCTTCCCTCTGGGCCTCTGCATAGGCTGTTCCCGCTGTGTCAGCCTCCTATGGCGACTGCAACAACTCACCACCAAGTTAAAAGTGCAAAACGACACCAACTTGTCATTTTACAGTGCTGGAGGGTTCTTTTGTTTGTTTGTGTGTTTGTTTGGGTTTTTTTGAGGTGGAGTCTCACTCCGTCACCCAGGCTGGAGTGCAGTGGCACACTTCGCCATCATCCCAGCGTCGACCTGCTGGGATCCGATGATCCTTCCGCCTCAGCCTTCCAAGTAGCCGGAACTACAGGCACACACTACCATGCCTGGCTAATTTTGGATTCATTGTAGAGACGAGGTCTCGCCAAGGTGCCCAGGCGAGTCTCGAACCCGCGGGCTCAGGCCATCCACTCGCCTTGGCCTCCCAAAGTGCTGGGATGGCAGGCTGAGCCACCGAGCCTGGCCAGTGCGGGAGGTTTGAAGTGTCTGGCATGGGTCTCACTGAGCTAACATCGAGGTGTCAGTGGGGCTGTACTCCTTTCTGGAGGCTCTGGGAGAGGTTCTGGCCTCTTGCCTCTTCCAGCTCCTGGAGCCTACGGCATTCCTTGGCTCTTGGCTGTCTCCTTCCTCCTTCTCGGCCAGCAACGTTGTGTCTCTCCAAGTTTTTCCAGTCATGTCTCCCGCTGAACAGAGTCAGGAAAAGCTCTCTGCTTGTCTTTTTCTTTTATTTTCTTTTCTTTTTTGAACTGGGATCTCACTCTGTCACCCAGGCTGGAGTGCAGGGGCATGGTCACAGCTCACCACAGACTCAGCCTGCTGGGCTCAAGTGATCCTCCCACCTCAGCCTCCCGAGTCGCCAGGACTACAGGTGCTCACCACCACACCTGGCTAGTTTTTATATTTTTTGTAGAGACGAGGTCTGGCTATGTTGTCCAGGCTGGTCTCAGATTCCTGGGCTCAAGCCTTCCTCCAACCTCAGTATCCCAAAGTGCTGGGATTACAGGTGTGAGCCACTGCACCCAGCCACTCTCTGCTTTTAAGGACCCATGGGTGAGACGGGGCCAGATATCTCCACACCTCAAGAGCCCTCACCTTGGTCTCCTCTGCAAAGTCCCTTTTCCCCGTAAGGTAACATATTCACGGGTTCTGGGGACAAGAATGTGAACATTCTTAGGTGCCATTGTTCCGTCTGTCACAACCACTTCCTCTCAACTTGACTTCCCACACTCACTCAGTGAGTCAGTGCACACATTCTGGGTGGCTACAATGTCTCGGTCGCCATGCTGGGGACACGGGGATGACTGGGACAAACACAGCCTCTGCCATCCTAGGCCTCCCAGGCTGGCATGCCTCGGCGTGGATAGTCACCGCCTCTGAGCAGCCTTCCCTGACGCTCCCCTGGGCCCCCGAGCACCGTTGCCTTGCAAGGTCATTGACCTGTCGCCCCAGTGAGACTCCTGAAGGACAGGGAGTGTGTCTCATTCGCCTGCGTGTTGCCAGAGCCCCTGCCTAGTCCGGAGCGGGCACTCAGGACACGTGGGGCAACGCAGCCCCCCGGCGCGGTCTCCGCCCTGTGGCTTCCATGCCGTGTGACCTGCGGCAACCCCCTTCCCTCTCAGAGCCCAGCTTCACCGCCTCCAAAGTGGGGGTCCTCGGCAGTACCTGGCCTGGGAAGTTATAGGCATGAACTCAGACAAGGCCCCTACTGCATGCAGTAGGTGCTCAGCAAAAGGCAGCAGCTTTCTCTCCAGCCAGTTTCACAGAGGCAGGTCTTGAGTTTGGCGACCCGGTGGGCTTGGCCCCAGGCCTCAGACTTCTCCGTCAAAGAACGAGATCCAGGAGGATTTCTCACCAGCCCATCTCTCCGGACACGGGTGGCTACGGGTGCGAACCTCCCCGTCACAAGGCCCCCCCATGGAGGCCTGGTGGGACGCCCAGAAGCTGCCTCAGCTGGATGGTCAGCAAGAAAGCCCCACGGATGTGGAAGACACATCTGCGTGCACACGGGCACGTGCGCTGATCAAAGTCTGCACTTTGGCGTCAGGCAGACCCAAATTCAACTCATTGCTCTCCAGTCATCAGCCAACTGGCCTTAGACAGAGGCCTTCAACTTCTCTGGACTTGATCTTCCTCCTCAGCAAAATGGGTAGAATAAGAGGACCCTTTTGTGAGGAAGAAGTAAGATAAGGGATGGGGGGACCTCACCTGGTGCCTGGCACAGCAGGAGACGGAGAACACTGTGAGCTGCAGTGACCAGAGAAAAGCAGGGGGGCATGGTGGCTCACACCTGTCATCCCCGCACTTTGAGAGGCCGAGGCAGGAGGATCACTTGAGGCCAGGAGTTAGAAACTAGCCTGGACAACGTTAGTGAGATCCCATCCCTAAAAAAAATAAAAATTAGCCAGACGTGGAGGCGTGTGCCTGTATTCCCAACTACTCAGGAGGCTGAGGCTGGAGGATGCCTGAGCCCAGGAGCCATGATTGCACCACTGCGCCCCAGCTTGGGCCACAGAAGGAGACTCTGTCTCTAAGACAAAGCAAAACAAAACAAAACCAGATCAGAGAAAAGCCCCTTGCCACTGAGGACACGACTGGGAGACAGGGCCCCTGGAAGTTACCCCAGGTCAGCCTCCAGCTTCCCGTAACTCATCGACTCCAACTCGCCGCATAACTTTGGAAAATATACTCTTAGCGTTTGCAATTCTTGATCTGCGCCCAACACTGAAATTATTGCAGGCTTCTTTCTTCTTCCTCTTCTCCTGCCTGACAGCTTGAGCTAGAGGAGCTGTTTTTGAATTTCAGGAGGGGAAAAACACACACGCGCACGCACACACCCAAACAGCATCATTTTGCAGGGACAAAATGTCCCCTGTGCTCTGAGCAGCCGGCCCGGCCCCGCTCCCTCTGGCCTCACAAACACTTAGTGTCACCGCGGGTTATGTAAGCGTGGTTTGGGCCTGCGAGACGGGACGTGGCCTTGGGTTTTGAAAGGAGGCAGAGGACTTTGGGTGAGGAGCCGTTTGGCTCAAAATAAACTCAGGAACTCAGGGCAGGAAAAAAAAAAACCCCAAGACGCTCATGGAAGGCGCATTGAGAGGTCTAGCGTGGAGCATCCCGGCTCAGAACACACAAGGTGGAGTGTGGCCAGCATGGTTTTCTTGGCCCTGGCACGCACAGGGGTGGGGCCCAGAGGACCGGGCAGGGGCGGGGTTGTCAGAGAGTGACCCTTCTGTGGCCTGAAGGACTCCGCACAGACTGCATCACTCCTGGGAGGAAAACACCAGTTCTTCGTGTTTTCAAAAAAGGCTCGTGCTTTTGTTCCCCACGTTTCCTGCCTTTCTGTGGTGGCGCCGGATTCAGCGATTCCTAGCGATTCCTACAGGCCGGTGGGGTCAGGGCCGGCAAGCCAGGCCTTTGTTCTAGGAAAAGAAAGCGGGAGATGCAGGATGACCAACACACCCTGCAGCCCCGGAACTTCCCAGGATTTTTTTTTTTTTTTTGCGAAAATGGGGGGCTCTCTCTGTTGCCCAGGCTGGGGTGCAGTGACATGATCCTGGCTCGCTGCTGCCTTGACCTCCTGAGCTCAAGCAATACTCCTGCCTCAGCCTCCCAAGTAGCTGGGATGACAGGCGTGCGCCACCACACCTGGCTGATTTATTCGTTTATTTATTGTAGAGACGGGGTCTCGTCATGTTGCCAGGCTGGTCTCGGACTCCTGGGCTCAAGCAATCCTCCCACCTCGGCCTCCCAACGTGCTGAGATTACAGGCGTGAGCCACTGTGTCCAGCCTACCTTCCCAGTTTTAAAACAGAAACTCAAGGAAACTCCTCAGTCTGGGACGAGCAGGGACAACAGGTCACCCTGCAAGACAGAGGAATAACAGTGACCATCACAATCACTATGGAGAACTGGCTACATGCCCCCTGCCAGGCTGGGGCGGGTATACATTGTTGCACTTCATTCCCCCAGCCACCTTTTCAGGGAGGGTTAGCATACCCATTTCACAGAGGCATCTGAGACCCAGAGGAGGAAGACATGTAGGGGATGGGGGGGAGAGGGAGGTGCTTGGCGCTCTTGTTGAAATAGAAGATCCCTGGACCCCTTCCCAGGGAACCCAAGCCAGTAGCTGGGGAAAGTGAGTCTATAACCCACACTCCCGGCAGTTTTTTGGGCAAGAGATTTCTTTTCTTTTTTTGAGTTGGAGTCTCACTGTATCGCCCAGACTGGAGTGCAGCGGCTGCCGCAGCCACGACCTGCTGGGCTCCGGCAATCCTTCTGCCTCAGCCTTCCAAGTAGCTGAAATTACAGGCACGCGCTACAATGCCCGGCTGATTTTTTGATTTATAATAGAGATGAGGTCTCGCTGCCCAGGCGGGTCTCGAACCCGCGGGCTCAGACAATCCACTCACCTCAGCCTCCCAAAGAAGAAATTTCAATGTGCAAAACCCATCCCAGATATTTTGCGGAAGGGCACAAAAGTGTAGCAACAGGAGAGTGTGTCGCTGAATTTAATGCGCTTGGTAGACAGAGTGGGAGAGGAGGCTGCCGTTGACAGATCTAAGGCTAGAACACCAGGCTAAGGAGTTCAGACTCTATCCTGAGGGTGCTCTATCTGTTGTGACAAGGTCAAATGCGTACCTCGGAAATACGATTCCGGCTTTTGGGCAGCAGTTATGTTACAAGCAGGTGTGAATAGAGGGAACAGAACAGTTAGGAGGAAAGTGACCTCAGCTCAAACTGGCTGACACACAGATGGAAATGCATTAACTCACATCATCATATCGGCTTCAGGCACGGCTGAATCCAGGTGCTCAAGTTAAAAACCAGCCTCTCTCCATGTCTTGATTCTGCTCTGAGTCTGCCCTCCATCTGCGATGATAAGATAACCCAGAAGCTCAAGGCTTGCCTCCTGCAGTTTAGTGTCCCTAACAGAGAGAAAATGCCTGCTATACAGTACTATCAGCCACAGTCCTACCACGGGCACTTGCTGGCTCTGATGGGCCCATCCCTCAACCAGTCACAGGGGTATCTCACCGCCCTGGTCTGCATCGAGGCCCGCCCAAGAGTTAGGGCTTGGGGTCAGTCCCACCCCCAATCCACAGTCTGAGATGGAAGGGGTGCTGATTCCCAAAGGAAAGTCTGGATCCCATTTCTAGGAGCCTTGATCACGGACCATGGAGGATACAGAGCAAAATGTCCCAGCCTTGGGCAGGAACCCACAGGAGTCTCCATCTGCCTGGCACTCAAACAGAGAGATAAAGTGACTGGCAGAAGGTCACACAGTAGCCGGGAGCCATCTAGACTCCTTGAGACAAACCCTCAGGCCAACAGCTCACACTGTGGCCCCCAGGAGGAAGACTGAGAGCCCTCTCCCTGGAAACAGACCGGGAAAGTGGCCCGAGCCCAGGAGGCCTCGTGGCTCTTGTGGAGTGCCAGGAGTGTGCCACGGGACTCCAGCCTGGGTAACAGAGTGAGATTCCGGCTCGACAAAAATGGCAAGAAGGGGCCCTGCAGCTGCCCTCTTGCAAGCCATGTCGCAACAGCCAGTGATTCTGTGAGCCAGCACTCGTCGTGTGTTTGCTTTTAGTTGATGCATAAAAATGTTATTTGGAATATTATTCAGCCTGACAAAAGAAGGACGTCCTTTCATTTGTGACAACGCGGATGAAGTTGGAGGACATGATATTCAGTGAAATAAGCCAGGCACAAGGACGCACGACGCATGCCCTCACTTACAGGTAGAGTCTCAAAGAGTCAGACTCGCAGGAGCAGAGAGGAGAAGCGTGGCCTCCAGGGGCTGTGGGCAGGGGAGTGAAGAAATGCCGGTCAAAGTGGACCAAATTTCAGTTAGACGGAGGAATACATTCTCCAGGAAACTATTAGAGGGGAGAAGGCTGGGCACAGGGGCCCACACCTGCAATCCCAGCACGTTGGGAAGCCAAGGGGGGAGGCTTGCTTGAGCCCAGGAGTTTGAGGCCAGCCTGGGCAACATAGCAAGACCCCATCTCTACCAAAAAATCAAAAAAAGTTAGCCAGTTATGGTGACACCGCACGCCTGTGGTCCCAGCTACTTAAGAGGCTGAGGGGGGAGGATTGCCTGAGCCCCAGAGGTTGAGGCTGCGGTGAGCCACGAGCCTGCCACTGTACTCCAGCCTGGGTGACAGAGTGAGACCCTGACTCAAATAATAATAATAATAATAAGATCTCTGGTCTATAGTCAGGATTGAGCAGGGCCTGGAACCCCCCAGAACAAATCATACCTTACACGTGGCCCTCTCGGAATTGCAAGGTCACCAGGGTAGGAAAGGGTCAGAGGCTGATGGAAGTGGGGATAAGGTACCACAGTGAACTGTGGCCCAGGCATGACTCATCCTCATGCGCACAGCAGTGGCTGCACAGAGCGGGGTCATGGCAGCACGAGCCAGTGCCCAGCCCGAGCCTCCCGGGTACAGCACCACACAGCATGCACGGTGAGGCCCTGCCCTCTTTGCCCTTCTGTCTCCTCCCCTGGCCGCGAGCTCCAGGGACCATGTCATCCGTATCCTCAGCACCGACACTGCCTGGCATGCTGTGAGGCCCGACAAATGGTTGTCAGCTCCACGGGCGGCTGCCCCGATAGTCTGGCACACACCTCTAGGCACGGGAGGCTCACGGCCACACAAGGCAGCCTTGCTGGAAATGCCACCCTCGACCCAAAACGGCAAAACGACAGAGCAAGGTCCAGGGTGCTCTCGCTTTGGGAATTCATCCTCAGGAGAGAATTCAGAGGCGGCAAAGAGAAAATTGCCCAGTATGGAGGTGTTCATGCCAGTGCTGTCTATCGAGGCTGAAGCCTAGCAGCGATCGGAATGCCTCACAGGTGGCAGGGACTGTGTGTGCGTGTCTGTGTGTTAGTGACTGCTGAGTCGCCGCCACCACGGACAACCGAGCAGGCGTTGGGATGTGAGCAACAAGAAGCATGTAGACACACGAGGAACTGCGATCCCACAGAAGGTCAGGGAGAGAGGACTGACTGCTCGTGGTGCCTGCAGCTGCGCAAGGCCAGTGTGCAGGCTGGACGGGGAGGGAGGGTGTGCAGGAAAGGAGACAGCTCTGGCTCAGGGGCGCTGCCTCTCAGGCTGTTTTTAAGTCTCTCCACAACTGTATGTCCTCCTCCCAGAAGGACAGGCATTCCCATTTCAGAGATGAGGAGACAGAAAGGGCCCAGGGAGGTGAAGCCATCTGCACGTGGGGGCGGCTGGGGTGAGCTGAGCAGTGGACACGGAGCCTCGCACAATCCTGTGTGTCGTCTCCACTCGGGCCTGCAAGGTTCTGGGTCCTCTCCCCCCAGCTCCTCAGAGCAGAAGGCAAAACCCTGCCCGAGACCTTGTGATTCATACCCGTGCCCACGCCATCCCTCTGAAGGCTTGGTCTCAACTCCCCCCTGGCAGACCGAGGTGGGGTAACAGCTGGAGATGCCCACACAGTAGACAAGAGTTCCCTGGAAACATCATGTGGCCACAGCCTGACCCATGCCCGGATCTCGAGAACAAAGGCCCCTGCACCCCCCAAGGGGCACCGCCCCCATGAGCAAACACAGCAACGGGTTAGTGTCGCTCGCCCCATGTGGCCATCGGCTCTTCTGTGTGCTGTTAGATCTGACCCAGCAAGGAGGACTTCACGGTGGGCAACGGCCACATGGCTGCAGTGCAGCCCCAGGCTCCACGCCTCAGGCTCCATGCCCCAGGCTCTGTGGAAAGTTCTAGAGTGTCTGGTGCGGAGTCACGGCCCCTATTCTGATGGAAAGGGGAGCAGGTCATCTGTCTGCAGAGATAGCTGGCTCTGCTGGGTCAGGCACTTACCAGCCCTTCCTGCCAACTCACCGAAGAGCCCCTGATTTTCCCATCTCAGGAATGAAGGGCCTGAGCCCAGTCGGCAGGTGGCATCACTGGACTTGCGAGAGGATCACAGCCAGGCTGGGAGCACAAGCTTATTGGGCCCCAAACGCACCCATTCCCTCCAGCCTGAGCCAGACGGCAAAGACACACACAAGTCTCCTCCCTTGCCAATTCCCCAGCCCCAAATTTGTTGCCTTTGAATGTCTCCCCCAGAAGTTTCCTGGAGACAGAAGCCCAACTGTTGGGAGCCAGCCTTTCAACAAACATTCACTCAACTGTTGGGAGCCAGCCTTTCAACAAACAGGTGTCCAGTATAATATTTTCGTCTTTCGCCTATCCGTCTCTCCTTCAAAAAACCTCACGACCCGGCAGGGGCTGGACTCCCACACTCAACAAACATTTACGGAGCATTGATTGTATGTCAGGATCTGTATGAGGCAGGAGGGATGCTGTCATGAAGGATGAGGCCTGGCCCCGCCCTCCTGGCACTCAGACTCAAGGGAGAGGCATGTTCTCCCAGCACCTGTTGTACTGTTGGAACTAGGACAGGTGGGGGGTATGAGATGCCATTGAGAATGTTGGGGGCGACATGGTGGCTCACACTTGTAATCCCACCACTTTGGGAGGCCCAGGCAGGAGGATGGCTTCAGCCCAGGAGTTTGAGACCAGGCTGGGCAACATAGCAAGACCTCGTCTCTACAAAAAGATCCAAATAAAAAAATTAGCTAGGCATGGTGGTGCATGCCTGTAGTTTCGGCTACTTGGGAGGCTGCGGGTGGGAGGATCACCTGAGCCCAGAGGTCGAGGCTGCAGGGGTGAGCCGTGATCGTGCCACTGCACTCCAGCCTGGAGGACAGCGTGAGACCTCCCCAGACTCAAAGAAAAAACAACGATTGTTAACGTTGGGGGCCTAGCCCAGTGTCTCATACCTGTAGTCCCAGCACTTTGGGAGGCTGAGGCAGAAGGATTGCTTGAGACCAGAAGTTCAAGACCAGCCTGGGCAGCAGAGCGAGATCATGTCTCGACAAATAGTAATAATAATAGTAATAATAATCATAACAAAACTTAGCCAGGCATGGTGGCATACACCTGTAGTCCTAGCTGTTCAGGAGGCTGAGGTGGGAGGATCGCTTGAACCCAGGAGTCTGAGGCTGCATGAGCTACGGTCATACCACTGCACTCTAGCCTGGGCAACAAAGTGAGGCCTTATCTCTTAAAAAATGTTGGGGCCATACTAGCAGGGCTTCCAGGCAGCAGAAACAGCATGTGCAAAGACCCTGTGGTAGGAACAAAGTAGGTTAGTGGCAGGAGTACAGAGTATCCAGGGAATAAAATACATTTTGATGAACTCCTAACACCAGTGGTTCCAGCATTTGCCGCATGGCCGCTGCACACTGACTCTGAGCTTCTTGCACACAATCTCTAAATGCTCATAATACTTTCATGATGAGGATATCATGCCGCTCATTTTACAGCTGAAAAGAAACGGGAACTCAGAGAGTTGCTGAACGTTCTAGAACCTGGCATTGCCTCTGAGCCTGCACACCTGGCCCCTGTGGTAGGGGTTTGTTTCCTGCCCGGCGCTCCATGAAGCACTTTCCACACGTTGCTGCAATGAGTCCTCCCAACAACCTGTACAGCCAGGGACTGTTGTGCAGATGAGATGGGGGCTTGGGACAGGGGTTTGACCCACCGAGCCCGGAAGCCGCTCAGCTGGGATCTAATCCGGGCGGGCTTGACTCTGAGACCACGCCCGTGTCCATAGCATTGGAACGGCAGCATCTCCTAGTGTCTGCCGGGGGGCCCGGGGCGGGCCCTGAAGCCTGCCCCACGCTGTAGGAGGGCAGGGCCACATCCCGTCCCTCGCCTTCCGCCCACCACGGCCCTGGCTTGCAGCCTCGGCAGATCTGAGGGCTTCACAGCCTCGGACCCGGTGACCCTCAGCCCCGCTGGGGCTGTCTTGGGCCTGCCCTTCCTCCGCGGGTCCGCTTCATCGTCACCAGGCTCCTGTGACACCTACCGCCAGCCTGGCTGGCACAGTCAGGCAGCATCCCCTTCGCCATGGACTCAGTCTGGGCCTCCCCAAAAGCAGACCCTCAGGCAAGGGTTTGGGGGCAAGCCCTTCGTCAGGTGACGCCAGGAAGTGGAGTCGGGAGCAGGGAGCTGAGAGGGGAGGAGAGCCAGGGAAGGGCGCACGAGGGCATGGGCTGCTGCCGTGGGTACTGGAGGTGCAGTCCCTCGGGGGCCTCCTGGGGCTGTGCGGACGACACTGGGCTGCCCCGCCAGAGGGCCCAGGGAGCCAGAGTGCTCACCCCTCAGTGCCCATCCCTCCCTGGCTGGGGCTGCTTCTGGGGTGGGGTGGGGGTGTTCACCAGCCCGTCTGCCCCTCACCCAGCAAGGGCACAGGGGCTGCCTGCAGAGGACCTGATGAGGGGACCTCTCTCCACCCCTCCCGTCTGCCAGGCAGCAAACACTTCTCAAGCATCCACCCATGTGCCTGGCGGAGCTATGCCCTGAAGAGGCCATGTGGCCTGTGGAGGGCAGAACGATCCAGGACCTACTCTGCGCGAGGGCCAAGCTGGACCCCCAAACACATGATCTTTTCAAGGCGCATGTGTGTCAAAACCATTTCACCAGATCCCACACTCCCTCATCCTGGCTGTGGCCGGTGGGGGCATGTGACTCACCCTCAAAACCTTGGTTTTTCCATCCCTAAAATGGGGGTGAAATTGGCGCCCATCTCATAGAGTCAGTGAGGGGATTAACTTGTCCACAGAAACGCTGCCTGACACAGAGTGAGCACCCCGTACATGGAGTGGCTCTCCTGTTCTTCTCATTGCCATAGTTCACCACACTAAACACCATCTTGTGAACCACATCCCAATTTTAGAGAAATGAAAATGCAGGAGGATGGGCAGGACTTCTTAGAATGGATGGGATGTGGCATATTTCCCATTTTCCAGATTAGGACACTGTGGAGGCTTGGGAGGATGCGATGTGCCTGTCTGCCCGCTGCAGTCCTGCTTCCTGTGCCTGGGCTGGGATCCTCCCCAGGCCACCGTGGCATCCAGCTCAGGCAGCTTTTGCTGTTAAGCGACCCAGCAAGAGAAGACGGGACACTTTCCACGCTGTGAATTAACTGTCTTTAGTACCCTGTCAGAGAGAAGCAGAAGTCTGCAGCAATTATGTGGATAGGGCCCCCACCCACCCGACACCCTCTTCCTAGCCTCCGCCCAGATGACTCAGCCCAAATTATCCCCCTAATTATCTCAACCTGTGCGGACTCCCAGCTGGGGCCCTCCTTCCCCAAACCCACACTACTGGATCCTTGAGGGCTGCGGGCCGACGGAAACTCCCCTCTCTCTGAAATGCAATGTTGCTTTCTAGGCCTTTCCACGGGTCCTCATAAAGCTGGTTTCTCCTTCCCTCTCCCTGCTGCCCACCCTGCATGCGTGTGCACACGCATGTGCGCACACACACACACACGCACACGCTCGCACATGGTTGGCAATGGCCTGTATGAAAATTTCTGCTTGGAAGGAAACTTTCCCTTTGGGGATTCTTGTTCCTCTACCCTTGGCCCTGCCTTGGGCTTGCTGCCCTGCCTGGGGAAAAGTGAGCATCGAATTTCAAGCCCTTGAAGGGAGCTGGGTGTGGTGGCTCATGCCTGTAATCCCAGCAACTTGGGAGGCTGAGGTGGGAGGATCCGTTGAGGCCAGGAGTTTAAGACCAGCCCGGGCAATGTATCGAGACCGCGTCTCTACATAAATAAAATTTAAAGATTAGCTGGACGTGGTGGCACGTGCCTGTAGTCCTGGTTGCGGGGGAGGCCGAGACGGGAGGATTGCTTGAGCCCAGGAGATCGAGGCTACAGTGAGCCACAATCGTGCCATGACACTCCAGCTGGGTGACAGGGGAAGGCCTCGACTCTCTGCACAACAAAAGTCCCTTGAGGGAAGGAACGATTTGCATGGTCATCTGGATCCCATTCAGCACAGAGACGCTGTTCAACACATGTGGGGCTGGCTGGAGAGAAGCGGGGAAAAGCTGCTGGGGGAGAAGTCCAGGCATGGGAGGGAAAGGGGCCTCCGAGGAAGGTGGGGGTCCTGGCGGGGGTGACACTACAGCCGAATCAAACCCCCAGCAAGAACTAGAAGGCACGAGAGCGGAACGAGCGCACGCAAGCACATCCCGCACAAGCTGACAACGGACACAGTGAGTCTCGGGGCAGAGGGTGGGGGGAATGCCCTGGGGGATGCGCTTTATGTTCAGGGTTCAGGAAAGAGTCGTTGCTGTCCAAGAAAGCTCTCCTGGTACACTGGCCAGATTGAGCAGGGGCTTTCTGGAGACCCATGTGAGTGGCAGGCTGGGGCTCACTGTCTGCTGGCCCGGGCTGGGAGACACTGGGCGCCTCACTTCCTTTCTTCTTCTTCACTGGCAGGTACACAAGGGTGAATCGATTCCCTCGAGGACACTCGTCTGTGAGTGACTCAGGGACTCAATATCATCATCGGCCTAGACCGTCCCTGAAGCCAGTCCATTCACCTCCCCTCTGCCTGACACAGGCCATCTTGCATTTAACATAGCCTCCTTCTTCCAAGCCTCCCGCCACCCTTTATGTCCATACTTCCATATCCAAGAGCAACAGAGAGCAGTGCCAGGGAGAAACAGTTTTTATTTCATTTTATTTTTTGAGTTGGAGTCTCACTCTGTCGCCCAGACTGGAGTGCAATGGCCGCTCCCGGCCACTGCAGCCTCGACCTGCCAGGCTCCGGCGATCCTTCTGCCTCAGCCTTCCAAGTAGCGGAACTACAGGCGCACGCTACCACACCTGGTTAACTTTTGATCTCTTGTAGAGATGAGGTCTCACCAAGTTGCCGGGGCTGGTCTCGAACTCGTGGACTCAGGCAATCCAGTTGCCTCAACCTCCCAAAGTGCTGGGATTATAGACTGAGCCACCAAACCCTGTTGAGAAACAGTTTTTAAGTGAACCAAGATGATGATATCACCCTCTGTGGCCCAACTGCAGCTTTCTTTTCCCTGTCCACCTTAATTTTTGAGATTCATCCTTGCTGGTGAGGATACTGATGGCTCACTCCTTTTCATTGCTGTATAATAGTCGTAATAGTCCGTTTTCTGACTGTCCCTTATTGTATCCGTCCTTTCTCCCCCTGGTGGACGTGTGAGTTGTTTCTAACCCTGGTCTCCTGGACACCTCACTTTCTTCTTCAGTGATCTCATCTATAAAAATGAGGTGCACAGAGGACTTCTATGTGTCCGCAGACCTCACTACCAGGAAGGTCACAGCGCAGCTGGAGAGATGTGATTACAACACCCACAAAAGAAGTCACACTACGCAGCCGAATCGGGCGGCAGAGAGGCCACTTGATTCTGGTTTCTGTTGTCGGCCCCTAAGCCCCTGACCCTGAAAAAGCTCAGCCTGGGGCCGAGAGTCCCTGGAGGAGCCCGCACAGCCCGTGAGTGGCATCGCATGGGTGGGACTGGGGCGTGGGGCGCGGCTCTGCTGAATGCACTGGGGGCTCTGCGGGCCCTGCCCATCCCGCCCGGCAGAACTCAGGTCCTGTCACGCTGTGGGAATCTCTTGCTTCTACTCCAGTTGCCTGTGAAATCCAGGAGCGCAGCCCTGGACACGTAGCCCAGCATCTGGGATTAAGTCCTGTCTGTGTGCTTCTCATTGCCCGGTGTTCCCATGTGACCCAGACCACAGGGCCCGCGCGACGGTGGACCCAGTTTTGTTGTTACGAGGATGGAGAGAGGGACCAGAGCCCACGCTGAGTAAGCTCGGGATCAGATCTATGACCCAGTGGAAACACTGTCATATGCTTAATTGTGCTCCAGTGAGGCAGAATGCTCCAGAATCACTACTCTGGGGTGGAGAGACGCTAATGACCATTATTACATTTGGACAGCCCTGTTCAGTTCTGTATAATGTTTGCAGCTACCATGGGCCTCACTGAGAGCTGCCGGCCTGCTCCAGCCTGGGCAAGACGGCAGAGCCACTCACCTGCAGATGCTCACTGAGCACCTACCTGGTACGGCCAAATCTGGCTCCAGGCACCCTGGACAGCAACACGGGTTCTCATGGAACTTCTATCTGAGCCCAGGGAGATACACACACATGTGCGTGTGCACACACCAGCACAGACAGTGCTCTGAAGAATCAAGAGCTTAGGCCAAGTGCGGTGGCTCACACCTGTAAACCCCGTACACTGGGAAGCCAAGGCAGGAGCCCAGGAGTTTGAGATCAGCCTGGGCAACACAGTGAGACCTCATCTCTATCATAAAAAAAAAAAAAAAAAAAAGAATTAAGAACTGTAACAGATGGAAGGAGGGCCTAACTGGTGGTCCAGGAAGGCCTCCTGAAGAGGGGACATTTGAACAACTAAATGAGGTGACAGGGGAGCTGGGAGAAGATCTGGTGGAACAGTACTCCAGGCAGCGGGAACAGCCAGTGCGAAGGCTGAGGGCTTCAACCTGGTGTGCTGAGGAAGCCCAGTGGGCCGTCGGCGAGGCAGGTGTTGGAGAAGAGGCGAGAGGAGGACAGAGGGGCCTGGCGAGGCCTCGCGAGGAATCTGCACTGTGTTCTGAGCTCCCTGGGAGCTTTGCCCAGAGGACTATGACCTGGTGGGTGCTCAGAAGAATCACCATGGCTCCCCGTGGGAGGGAAGGGGCCAGTTAGGACGCACTTGAGCAATGATCCAGGGAGCAAGGATGGCGGCTGGGCTGGTCAGGGTCGCAGCGATGAGAGCAAGGAGACGGGTCGGCCTCTGGACAGACTGCGAAGGTGGAGTCCACAGGACCCACTGGTGCATCCAGGTGGGGTGTGAGAGGTGCACTCGACCCAGCCAGGGAGCCGGGGGCCGTGCCCAGGGATTTCTCCACCACAGCATGTGGATAAGTATGCCAATGGCCACTACATCCAGTGGGTTCCAGCCAACATCCCCTCCTCCCCTGCTTTTTTTTGTTTGAGTCAGGGACTCCAGGCTGGAGTGCGAGTGGCACCATCACAGCTCACCGCAGCCTCCACCTCCTGGGTTCAGGTGATCCTCCCGCTTCAGCCTCCCGAGCAGCTGGGACTACAGGTGCACACCACCAAGCCCAGCTAACTTTGTTATGTTTTGTAGAGATGAGGTCTCACTATATTGCCCAGGCTGGGTCTCAAACCCCTGGGCTCAAGCAATCCTCCTGCCTCGGTCTCCCAAAGTGCTGGGATTACAGGCGTGAGCTACTGCACCTGGTCTGTTCCTTTTTAAGGGAGACCACTCACTTTCTTTTTGCAGCTAGACTCTATTCCTCAGCTCCATTCTTTCTTGCCAAGAAGAGGATCTTGGTCAGGTGTGCGACCAGGTCTCCAGGTCAACCACAGTGCTTCAGGGACAGATAAAACCCCCGCACGAAGTCCTATATGTTTGCACCCACTGGGAAGTCTCAATGCAGAGAAGGGTCTTCCCTCTTCCTTGTACAGACTGGAACAGAGGTGGCAAAATCTCCTGCTCAAGACAACTCAGAGTGAAGCTGGGTTGATGGGAGGCAGTCATCCTGTGGGTGAGCCCTGCGTGGGCTGAGAAGCAAAGGATCATGGTGCTGGGAGCCTGCTGAAGCCAGACTCTGGTTCCCACCCCCTCTCCATGGCTTGGTCCGTTTCCTGGGTTCCCGGTTCCCACCACCCGGCCTGGAGACCTCCCACTCGAGTCCAGCTTCACGCACAGCCGTGTCTGGGGAACCTCGGGCTTTAAACATTTGAAAGCACCAGGGATATTGGGCTTCATTCCTCAGGTCCGAGGGGCCCTGCCTCTTATTCCTTCTGCGGGCAGAAGCTCCAGTGATGATTAAGGAAGAAAGCAATTCCATTTTAGAACGTTCACAGCTCCAGTCCATTCCACTTTAGAAATCCTTAGATCTAATTCCTTATTTGTTCCATCTTGAAATTTTCAAGGTTTTCATTCCTTTGAGAAAAAAAAAACAGCCCTAGATTCGATGCCCGCCCTCCTAGAGTTTCCTTGATCTAATTTCTAATGAGTCCACCCCAGAACTTTGGAAACGTATGTGGGAAATAGGCGTGGGTCACGTTCTCGTCCATGAAGTTTGCTTGTATCCAATTATCCCCTCAGCCAGTCATTTCTGAGAGGCAACTGTAAGCCAGGCACAGAGTTGAAGCTGAGAATAGGAACGCACTGGGAAGGGGAGTCAAGCACTCTAAGTAAATGACGGTGGGGTGGCATGCTGAAATCATAAAAATGTTCTCTGAGGTCACGGAGTGCCAGGCACAGGAATGAGGCAACATGGGCCCTGAGGGCACCTGTGGCTGACTGCTATGGTTCCCAAGTCCAAGTGCTCATCAGAGTCACCTGTGGAAGCCGATCAAAACACAGATCCTTAGGCCTGAGCCCCCAGGGGTTCTCATTCTGCCAGTCTGGGCCAGTAGGTAGGGTCCAGTCATGGTGACCAACCATCTCGATGTGCCCCATCTGACCACCAGACTGCAGCTATGATGTCCTTGTTCCAGGTTCTCTGAGACCAAAGCCCACAGCAGCCTCAAGGCTCAGAGTACTTTTCCCTCTTCTGCTCTTTGTTCACCCTCAGCCCAGGGGTCCATGTCCTTGAAGAAGCCTCCCTGGACTTCCCGACTCAAGTTCTCCAGGAGGTGGGACTTTCAGGGATAAACCCAGGACAGTCCTGGTCAAACTGGGGTGGGTGATCCCCCTGGACCCCGGAGACTGTATTTTTAACAGGCTCTCCAGATGACACAGTCGTAGGGAGTCCACGGGCAAGGTGGGCACAAAGGGGACACCCCGAAACCCAGTCTTCCCTGGGGTGGGCTCTGAAATCCAGGTGTCAGGGGCAGAGTGGGGGCAGCCACGGGTCCCCAGAGTGAAAGCACTGGTGAGGTTTGAGACCCCAAATCTGCTCACCTAGATCAACTTCTGAGCACTCCCAGCACAGAGAGCCAGTGTGAGGAGAAGTAAAAATTAGAAAGGATTGATGAGCCTGACCAGGTGGAGGTGTCCACACTGCCGGGCCAGATCTCCCGGCAGACCCCAGTTGGGCACAGCTGAGCTACGCCTTCCATGAGCTGCAGGATATTTGGAATAAAGGCTCAACCTTGGAGAAGTATTAATGAAAATGTCACAGGCACTAAAGTCAAAGCAGATGTGAAGCCGGCTACATACACGGGCAGACAGAGCTGATAAGAAATAGCCCAGGAGAGAACAAAACCTCTTGAGATTAGGTCAAGGGCAGACCTAAAAAAAAAGACATCTAGGGGTCCCCCATGGCAACTCGGAGGAGTGCTGTCGCTCGGTGGAACAAGCTGACATTTTTGTGCTGCTGTGTTATATATTGACATCCCGACAGGGCTGCGTGCGGGGGCCTCCACATCAGCAAATAAATATTACGTCTCCATCTTCAGCTAAGCAGAGCCGGGGCGCATTCCTATTACCTTCATGTGGATCAGCCATCTGGAAGCTGAATCAAGCCACAGAGTAAAGAATGGGGTCCAATTTTGCATTCACCAAAATAAGCCGTACTAGTCTCAATTTATGGCAGATGGTTATGCAGTCTCAGCGGGCCAAAAAACCTCTCTGCAAAAGAATAAAGTTTATGCCAATTACTGTAATAGGAACCAGCACAACAACTGCGTGGGGCTGACTAAGATCGCGGATACTGCCGTACAGCCCATAAACTGTGGGGGGCCAGGGGAACGATGGGACCCAGTTAATTCATGACGATAATGCGAGAGAAATGAGGAGTGGAATTGGTCATAAAACAGAAATATTTCCTCACGAAGGATGGGAGGGAACCGAGGTGGAGGGCTTGCGTCGGGAGCGGCCTGGGTTTCGTGGTCGGCAGGGTCAGGGCAATGAATGGCTGATGGCTGCAGGGAGGCTGCCTGACTGGAGGAGAGGGGTGAAATACCGCCCTGCTCTCTCCACTCCTTCACAGCAGATCTGCTGGGTACGGGCTGCTCTGGGGCAGGCGGCAGGTGGCCCGGAGTCTGCCTTGCCAGTGCCCTAGGGCTCCCAGTATCTGCCCTTTGGGAGCTCCGACCAGGCTAAGGTGGTGACGCCTGGAAAAAGTGCCAGGGGAGCTGGCAGATCCAGGGAGGCTTCTTTGGGGACACGGCCCCTGGGCCGAGGCTGAAGGATGAACAGAGGAGGGGAAAGGCTGGGGCCAGGAGACACTGTGGGCTTTGGTCTCACAGCACCTGCAACAAGGCCACTGCGGTGGAGGGGCAACGGCTGGAGGGATGGAGGGTGGCCGGGCAGCACACAGGGCCTTACAGGTCCGGTGGTTGGTCTCTGCCCTGAAGCCAGCGATGGAAGGATGTGATCGCTGCCTCTTTTGGAGAGGGCTCTTTGGACGCAGGAGCACCTCCTTTTCAGCTGAGAGCAGTTTCTTGATCTGTGTTGGTTCCAGTTTCCTCAAGGAGATGAGCGCTGGTCACGACCCACTCCCCAGGACACCATCAGGATGGAAGGACACACGACAGCGGGTAGAGATTGCTCTCTCCCAGATGGCTCTCTGCCAAGCAAAGCCTGCTGGGACCTTGCGGCTCAGACGTGGGCATCCATACAACCCGCCCCCTAGCCCCAGCCTGAGATCTTCGGTGACCACAGGGCTGAAGAGAAGGGAACAGGAAGCTGGCTAGAGACACGCCAGGTCACAAAATCGGGTTGCCCGTCTCCTACACAATGTTGGCTTAGCTTTTGTATGTGTCTTTAAACGAAAGCTTCTGGCCTAAAGAATGCTGATATTTAGGGGCTCACAATCGGATGACTCACTGTCCTGGTTCACCCAAGAGTATCCCAGTTTTAGGATTGGAAGTCCAGCATCCCAGGAAACCCTCTATACTGGGCAAACCAGGATGGCTGACTGTCGCCTCAGCTGACTCACAGACCAACTGAGGGGCACATCCCATGTTGCAGAGGTTGCACACATCACAGATCCACTTACTGTTGCACAGCCACACCTCCACGTTGGTGCAACGATTTGAGTTCCGCTGGCAGAAGCCCGAGGCTACGGGGACCAGACTTACTCGCAGCCCACTGCTCAGTGCACGGAGGCAACAGGTTTGGCGTGCAGGTGCATCCCTTATAGAAGCGCCCCCCCGCCCCGTGTCCGTCGCAACTGTTCAGCTCCCAATCTCTGCATAGGCCCATAAGCAAGAAAGGAGTGATGATGGTCCTGCTCTTCCTTGCCTGGCCAGATGCCTCTTCCCAGATCCCACAAAGGCCCAAGCAAACCCAGAGGCCACCACCTCCTCCTGATGGCCCAGAGCCAGGGCTGGGCTAGGCTGTCCAATTACCCATGGATCCCCCCTCCCTAGGATATGGGGTGCCCAGCAGCACACAAACACCCCAGGGACAGAGAGAACCCATGTGGAGTGAATTCGAGAGCAAGCGAGAAGCCCCTGCCTGAGGCCCGGTGCTCGCAAACGGGGAGCTCGCCAGCAGGAATGCCGGCGCTGACCTCAATCATACAAATGGAAAATATGAGCCTGATGGCTTGGAAGGGCCGGGAGGAATCCTGAAATCCCCCCGTCAGCTTTCTGGCACACACCTAGGAAGAGGAGTGAGTTCATGGGCCACCAGGTGCCGAAGCAAAAAAACTCATCCCCAGTGACAGGAGGCTCCCATGGGGGAAGAGGTCTCAAGGCAGCACAGAGTTTTAAAAGACTCTCTTGTCAAGCAAGACGCTGAAGATAATCCCAGGGCGGGAGGGGACACTGCTAAACCACCGTGGTGACGCTCTTCCAGGTGCTCAGATCCAAAGATCCCTGCCCCCTGAGGCTGGAAAGTGGTGGCTGTGGTTCTGATCCTGCACCGACATGGCAGACGCTGTGCGTGTTTCCACATACGTCTCCGAGTTTTCGTTACACCTTTCCCTCTGCACACACAGAGGCGCCATACAATAGGAGGCCTGGACACTGGAGAACCAGAAACCCTCAAGGCTCCCAACCAACATCGAGGGGCAGGAGGGGGAGCGAGAAGCAGTTGAGGCAGAAAGCCCTGTGCCGCTGGAGGGGGCTGCCTCCGTTGGACATAAAATGCCACATGGGGTTTCCTGACACCAGAACTGGTGGGGACATTCAGCGCTGTCTAGGGAGAAAGGTTTTCCTCGGTTCTGGGAAGAATCACTGGGAGATGTTTGTTCTTGAATGCCGGTTGTCCTTGGTGTAATTTTTATCACATCGAATGCCAGGAGCACGAAGCTTAGCAGTGCTGAAAGGGAGGCAGTGAGTGGCTCTGGCATGGCCCCAGATGATAACCCTGGCCCTGCCACTTTTAGTAATATGACCTGGGCAAACTGCATTAAATTAACCTGTGCCTCAGTTTCCTCATCTATACCTCACAGGGCAGTTGTGAAGTTTCGGGAAGGTCAGTGATGTGCTGTGCTTATAACGGGGCCTGACACACAGTAGGTACCAGTAAGCGTTGGCTGTTGTTATTTATTTTTGCAATCTGACGTGTTAAGAGGAACAACCGTGGGAATATTCTAAAGCAGGGGCTGGCAAACAAGAGGCCTTGGGCCAGATCTGGCCTGCTGCCCACTTACGTAGTTTGATGGAAACACAGCCATGCCCATTCATTTATGTAATGTCTACGGCTCTTTTCCCACTACAAAAGAGTTGCGTAGTTGCAGCAGAGATCACATGGCCCACAAAGACAAAAATATGTCCTATCGAGCCCTCTGCAGAAAGCTTGCCGACCCCCAGTTTGAAGGAATGAGGCCCGGGTGATGTCTGTGCATGGCTGTCCTGGGCCTGATCTGTTTCCCTCCAGCTTTCCCTGCGAGACCCCTCTCTCGGAATGACGCTGTGGCAGAGGGAGCCACAGGTGACCGTGGACGGGAAAAGCTCACAGTGTCTCTCAGGAGACTGACACGCTGTCTTGGGGCCTCCTAGGCCATGGGAAAGGGGAGGTGGTGCTGAGAGAGCTTGCCATCAGTATTCCGGCTGCAGGGAGCCCCGTGGACGGGATGCCCGGAGGGGAAGCTTTTGTTTAGTACGTACATTAATAAACGCCATAAGCCACTCCTCCGTTCCACTTCACCAACCTGTCCGGAGAGCAAAGCAATTCTGTTATCGGCTGATTCACAGGTGGTGTCAGAATATGTAAGGGGTGGACAAGGTGGAATAATGTCATGGCATGGTGCTTGACTGCTTCCAAGCTGAAATCCAAGGCGTGTACAATTCAGCCCAAGGTCCAGTGTCAGGAATTCAGGAAACTCCAGACCAATTTTCTAGGCAAAGGCCTGGCCTTCATGCACCCCGTCAGCAGCTTGACACCAAACCCTGGTGAACATGCTAGCCTTGGTTGGTATCCAGAGTCAAACTCCAATTGTGGAAAGGGTACAGAGTATCTATGAGCCTTCCTATGAGTACAGCATTTAGTGTCATGGCCACAGATGGCATTTTCTGGAGAAGACAGAGAAACAAAACATGCCAACTGAGAAAAGTTTAACTCACCGGAATTATCATCATTCCATTTCATTCATCGTGGCTTTTGACATGTTGTAGCTCTACCCTTCAACTTCCCATTTGGCTGGGAATCAGATGCTGAGCGCCACCACTGTGGTTAATATGGAAGTTAAGGGCAGCGGGAAATCAGCCTGTTTCCTTTCACCTGTGGCTGGGCAGCAGGCAGTGAGGCTGGCGCGCATCACTGGCTCCACCTTACTAACGGCAGGAGGCTCTCACTGGATGTTGGTTTTGGCTGCCCTGGTCTTTTGGGCCTCAGGGAACTGTGCAGGTGTTCAAGCAGGGGCATAGCACCATCAGAAATGTGCTGGAAACTTAACTCTGGCAGAGTCTGATTAAGGCTGTCCACAGTGCTCTACACCAAGGCTTGGCAAATGAGGTATGGCCTCACTGGTGAAATCCAGTCTTCTGTTTGTGTAAATAAAGTTTTAATGGAACAGAGTCTATTCATTCGTGTATTATCCGCGGCTGCTTTTGCCCTACGAGGGCGCAGTTGAGCAGCTATAATAGAACACAGGGCCCCACAAAGCCTCAAGTATTTACAGTTCAGCCTTTTACAGGAAGTGTGCAACCCCCTACCCCGGACAAGAACATGGATTGAACCAGGGTCCACAAGAGGGGTGGGCTTCAGACTTGGGGCACTTTTTGACAGAAAGCACAGACAGGACATTTGGAGGAAGATGGAAGGACTGAGAGTTTTGTTTTAGGCTCCTTTGGGAGACTCAGAAACCTGGAGAGGAGGAGGAGGAACACACAGACTTGGAGCTCCCTCCTCTGTCCTCTATTCTCTCTTTGGAGGCTGTACCGCTGGCCATGGTGACGTTATATGGTGCTGGCTGCTGCAGCTGGTCGCCAGATTTAATTCTCAGGGCAGAAATGAGATCTGACTTTTTGGTTGACTCCCCTCCGCTCAAACCCCAGGACTCAAAAGGGGCCTTGCTTGGCATAAGGCAGGTAAATATCTATTGTGGGTAAAAAGGGGCAATTTCAAAGTCAGTTAGGAAGGCTTCCTGGAAGAAGTGACACTTGGCTCCAGGGCTTTGAAGAATGGGTAGGAATTTGATCCCCTGGAGAGAAGGCAGTCATCCTGATGATTTTCCAGGAAGACAGAATGAGAATTCTTAAATTTTCACCCCTTCCCTTATTTAAAAGAGGACACACCAAACTCAAGTCACAGAAAGACAACTGGTAGGTGATCAAGTTTTAATGGCTCCCCACGATTCTAACGTGTAACCAGAGAACACTGGTTTACATACGATGTTTTTCAAGCCAGTCTAGTACAACAGAACATTCAAGAGATAGGAATCCTGAAGACACATTCTGGGTGGGGATACTGAAAAGAGCCTGAAATGGAGGAAACATTCTTTTTTCATACCGGGACAAGCTTTAATTCATGGTTTCTCTCAATTAGAGAGAAAAATACAAATGTGTAAAGAAATCATGAAGTGGCCAGGCTCAGTGGCTCAGCCTGTAATCCCAGCAACTGGATTGCCTAAGCCTGCAGGTTCGAGACCAGCCCAGGCAACTTGGCAAGACCTCGTCTCTACAATAAATCAAAAATTAGCCAGGCGTGGTACCGCACGCCTGTAGTTCCGGTTACTCAGAAGGCTGAGGTGGAAGGATCGCTGGAGCCCAGCAGGTCAAGGCTGTGGTGGCTGTGAGTTTGTCACTGCACTCCAGCCTGGGCAACAGAGTGAGAGTCCAATTAAAAAAAAAACAAAAAACAAAAAAACAAAAAGAAAAAGAAAAAAATTATGAAGCAGTAGTTGCTCCTGAGAGATTACAACCCCTCTGGAGTCAGTGATCTTGAAGGAATGGGGGGCAAACATCAGTTCTACATTCCTTTTCAAACACTAAGACACCTTGCACTTGGGCACTTTCAGATGGAAGGGACGGACATCAAAGTGTCAGGTGTCTCAAACTGGCAAGCCCTGCATGAAATACTTAGCTAGGCCTTGTATCTTTTGTGAGCAGCTGTAGAATACCTACCATTTCTACTTTTCCCAATGCAACCTGGTTGAGAAACTGGTTTTTTAGGGGATCTGCCGCTGCTTACCATCTCCCAAATCGAAAACTTTACTCCTAGGGACCCCAACAGGGCTGGGGAGGCACTCCTGGCTGCAGTAGGTGCTCCAAGCTCAGCAGGACCATCTTTAACCTGTTTTCCAGCACTTTCCCTCCCTCCTGGTCATGCAAAATCCCAAACTCCAAAACTGGCAGTGAGTGTAACTGGAAAAAACATCCATTTGGGATGTAGTGAATGCCACTTCAGAACACTGTGTGGCTCTCTTATCACATCTGAGGACCTAAGAACAAAGTCAGAACATCCTCCTTCCAAGTGAAGAACACGGAATGCCACCATGCCCTTGCCAACTGAACTGCTAAGAAGAGATGTGCAAAACAAATGTTAACAGATGTCTCTTACTTCCTCAGAGACGAGATTTGTAAAGGAGGTTGGCCTGTGGAACTTTTCAATTTAGTAAGGTGAAGAGGTGACAGAAAGGCAAACTTAAAAGCCAGTTGTTAGGTCCACAAGGACAGGAGAGGCAAGTGATTTTGTAACAACCAGGAGGCAGTTTGGCCAATGAACAGAACAGGAGGAGAAAAGATCACAATGGAGAGGGCCTGCTATATGCCAGAGAACACAACTGACGGTAGCCACCTTTCAGCTGGGCACCATATCCTTCACCAGCAGACAAGGAGTCCCGGACTCAGCCAGGACCAGGAGGGCCCTGGGTTTGCCTGACCCGGCAATGACCCAAGAGCTGGCATCCTGGTTCCTCAGATACCAGCTGCCTTTAGCAACTTTTGCTTTCTCACCTATACAATGGGAACGTTATCTGAGGCATCTCTCAGTCCACCCTCTACTCTTAACGGCCAGCACACCGACTTGTCAATTACCTGTTCACATGTCTCCCACACTGCAATGGGAGTTTCCACCTTGGCAGCTCCCGAGGAACCCGAGTGCTGACAATCGACACTCAGATCGTCGAATGTATGAATGACTACTGCCATAAAAGAACACTAAGACACTTACCTGAGAACAAATGCCAACATATAATCTTATATATGAAATCCATCACTGGGCACAGTGGTTCATACCTGCAATCCCAGCACTTTAGGAGGCCAAGGCAGGAAGACTGCTTCAGGCCAGGAGTTCAAGACCAGCCTGGGCAACACAGCGAGACCTTGTCTCTACAAAGAAAATCAGCCAGGTGTGATGGTGAGCACCTGTTGTTCCAGCTACTCAGGAGGCTGGAGTGGGAGAACTACATGAGTCCAAGAGATTGAGGCTGTGGTGAGCTGTGATGACGTCCCTGCACTCCAGCCTGGACGACAGAGTAAGATCCCAACTCAAAAGGAAAGAACCCCGTTCCTATAGCTGGCTGCCTCTCCTAACATGAAACAGCAGTATAAGGTGAGCTGGAACCACCATGGTTGTCACACATACGAGGGCAGACTAGAAATGACAGTCCTAAAAGAAGAGAGGTAAAATGCAGCCTTAGTCCAAAAAGTCATTGTCTTCAAATAGCCAGGACCTAATGGCAAATCCTTACTGAGTCTTTCCATACTTTTCCCCTTTGAAAATAACTGTTAAAAACCTTTGAGATTAATAATATGTAATCCTTTAGTTTACTGCTTGGCTCTTACAGACAGAAAATTATTTAAGAAACTAAACATAACTTAGTGTGGCATAGGCACATTTCAAGAATAAGAGTTTGCAATAAAAACCAAAAAACTTTTTTATTTTTCCCAGAACAGTGGCACTGCAAATTAGAGAACTCTAGAAAAACTGGAAGAGAAGTGGGCCAAGGTATTCCGAACCAGACGTGGCATCAGGGAAACCACCACTCAAGCACGCAAGTGGCATTTTGTGATCAAATTTATTTTATTTTTTAGAGTTGGAGTCTCACTCTGTCGCCCAGACTGGAGTGCAGTGGCCGCTCCCGGCCACCACAGCCTCGACCTGCTGGGCTCCAGTGATCCTGCCGCCTCAGCCTTCCGAGTAGCCGGAATTACAGGCATGCGCTACCATGCCCAGCTGATTTTTTTGATTTATTGTAGAGATGAGGTCTCGCCAAGTTGCCCAGGCAGGTCTCGAACCTGCAGGCTCAGGCAATTCGTTCACCTCAGCCTCCCAAAGGCGCGGGATTACAGGCTGAGCCACCGAGCCCGGCTCAAATTTATTTTTTATTTAAATTTCATTTACTTTGTTTTACTGTAATTTACACAAGAGACTGCCAAGTAAACTAGGTATTTTACATTCACCACACATTCCCTCAAATCTCCACAGTTGTTAGAAAAACATTAAGATCCCCGCGCCGGGCTCTCATTTCCATGTGCACCCAAGCTCCCAATGATGCTACAGATGCCAGCGAGAGTTAAATTCATTAAAAGGAGAGGGCTAGACTCTTCATTTCACAAAATTAGCAATGATCTTCCTCGCACCAAACACTTTGCAGACAATGATTATGCTCTGACAAAACTTATCTTACAACAGCGCCCAGAGAGTAAACATCAGTCTTTATCCTGAGTACACAAAGGATATATGAAATGTGGGGTTTGTTGCTGAGGACGACAGGGTCTCCCAATGCAGTGGTGATCCTCAACATCCTTCCCTGTCTGATTCACTGCAATCGCTCCAGTGAGGACACAGGACGTGTGAGAAAACAAGGAGCAGGGAGGGCAGGACTGTCAGGAAATCAGATTACTAACGTGATTTGACTGCAGGGGCTGGAGCATTTTAGGAGGAACGGGAGGTTAAAAAAGACAGTTTGTGACCTGAAGGCTTCAATAATATCATTCCATTCGAGCTTCCAGGGCTGACAAGAAAAAAACTGGATTAGGACAGAGAAAGCTGATGATATTGTTCCTTCCTTTAAAAAAAAAAGTGTCAGTAACTTCTTACCACCTTTCTCACGATGCCCATTCAGGATATATTCCTACTTGAGAGCACATCCCAGAGTTGAAGGTCCACCAGTCCCTAGGCAGGGCCTTCTAACCACGGGCAGGCAAGACTCATGCTGCATCTTAAATTCCTATCTCAAAGTCAGCATCTCCCACTTGAAGCATATTTCAACACAAAAAGAGCAAAACACTATCACTATCTATATTGTATCGTGTAAGCTGTGAGAAATCTGGACCACTTGCATAGTTTCCAAGCTGTAACTCCAGAAAAGTCATTCTCGAAACAAGACTCCGTGGATGTGCCACACTTTCAATTTTTTGCACAGGCTACAGCACTATAAAGACTAATTTCTTCATCAGTTTATTTGTTTGCCTACCAGGAGCCTGAAAATTGTCTGGTGTTTATTACAAAACACAAACCATTATCTCAATTTTTGCTAGGTTTGATGTAGAAAAATATCTGAAATTTAAAATATAAAAATCCAATAAAAATCAAAAAATTTTTTAAAAGGATTTTCCCTCAGGGCAAACAAGTAAAAACTGGTCTGTAACTTTAATCCTTACTTTTTGTCAAATTTGGCTACAAGATAATGACTATTCAGAAAGAAATAGTTATAAATACATTCAAAGTTTACATTCCAGGTTCACTGGAATACTAAAAAGTTTTGAAGAAATTTTTCTGTGGGAGTCTGCTGCTGATGGGATTAAAATAAAAATTTGTAAGAGACTGATTTAAAAGAACAATCACCAAAAAGGCTATATATATTGGTCCACAACTTGACATTTATGAAACATACCAGCTAGTATTACATTGCAGTCAATTTGTCCATTAATGATATTTCTCTGATAATTATTAAAATCTGTTCCAGGTATATATACTGAAAATATTTTCTTTTGCATTCTTGAAGATAGGTACAGTACTTTGGAGAAATTGTACTAATCCCTTCAGTATGTTTGTATGTACATATATACACCAGTGCGTGTATCGAGGTCTGCAGCTCTACATGCGTTTTATATACAGCTACAGACACACACACACACATATACACACGTGGCTGGGAAGCTGTGCATGTGCGCACATTATCACAAGCACAGTCTAGGAAACATCAACACTGTGGATACTGGTCAGATTCTTCTTCACTCATCACTGGCTGCACTTGTTCCCCTCACTTGACCTTGATTACGTAACTGTAAGAAACGTGAAAGACAGTGCAAAACGTGTTAAAGTACAGAAAGACACAGAAAATGTCAGCAGCTTATCACACATATTCTCAAAACAAGCAAAAAACCTCAATGTAGCAAAACTTTTGGCAGAAAATGTACCCCAACTGCTCTATCTTTAAACATTTTACTGTTTACATAAAGATTTTAGTCTTATTAATGGCGTAATGCTTTGGCTTATCAGTGAGAAAAATAAATAAGAAGCAGAAATAAATCACAGAAACGTAGGAGAACTTAACAAAAGTTACAATAACTAAAAAAATTTTTTCAAAAACATTGAATTTAAACAAAGAGCTTTGGGGAATCTTGGAAGAGTCACTTCATTCTTATTTGCTAAAACTACTTTTTTCCTGACTGAACACTTCATTCATCCTCAAGTTCAATAATTAAAGAGCAGGTAGCTCATCTAAGGGGCCAGCAAAGATCCACAGTCGGCGGGAGGTGGGGGGTGGGGGTGGGGCCGCCAGTGTTACAGCTTGTTCTTTCTCTCAGTAAATATCGTAGTTCAGCACTGACAAATGAAGACAGTATACCGTCCATTTTTGTTTACTCACGCTAGTTTCATCATGTGGGGTAGATTTTGATGTTCTTTTTTTCCCCCTTTGGGAAAATCTGTTACCTGGGTATGTGCATTTTTGTTGGAGAAATACATAGAAATTTTTATACTGTAAATTAAAACTAAAGTGCATCTGCATGGAATAAAACTAACTGTAAAAATATCTGAAAATTAAACAAGAAGGGAGACTTTCTGGTGTACAGAAAAAAATTTCAACTGAATGAATTATTGAGGTTGGCTCTTACAGTATGCGATGAAAGATCTCTGCTTGCCTTAAGTGCTTTTACATATTTCCCTACAAGTGGTTATACTGAGAAGCAGAGGTCAATCAACTGGCTATAGAAAAACCAACCGGTTTCTAGGACAATGCTGCATGATGACTGAAGTATACAGGACAGCTGGGGTCTAACCTGTAATGCTAAGAGCTAGCCTGAGATTACTAAATTCAACCCGGTCCACAGATGAAATGCTTGATAGAGTAATAATTCAAGCGTTCACTGTCAATTCCCCAAATATTTATCTTTTAAATTCTAAAAATAAAACTGCATTTAACACTTGGTTAGAGCCTCTGCTCAGCATATTACCCATCACCAAAAGGTAAAGGTTTTTCAGCATCTCTTTACCCAGGTCTTCACTTACACAGTTTGATATTGTCTCTGACCCTACAGGGGATTCATCTAGACATCAGCAGCCGACGTGCCTCGAACGGAACCCTTCTTACGCATCTAAACGTAAAATAAAATTGTGAGCTGCTGAAATCAGACTCTGAATAGGGGTTAGTAAGCAAGGGGAGAAAAAAGATGTCAAAAAGATTATGAAGTGATGGCTACCTGCTTATAACCATACATTAAGAATGAAGTTCTGAGACCCCTCTAGTAATCTTGGTTTAAAGACAATCTTACAAAAGGCTTTTCTTACACAGCACGAAAAATGTATAATGTACTCTTGAGTGTAAAAAACAAAAGCCTGCAGACTGATATTGCAGAATTATAAAAAGTGGCCAATGGCTAAATAGACGGTTTGTCAATATAATGTACGAAAAGGCCCAATGGTCCATATTTTGACAGTCTCCAGGCCAGGCCGGAAGCCACAGGGGTGTGGCCACCTCTACTGCTTCTGAGACCAGGGTCTCTCAGAGGAGTTGTTTAAAGGAAGTTTACTGAAGAGAAAGAGAGAGTGAAAGACGAAGCAAGCACAGAAGTGTATGGCCAACAATGAAGGACGCCAGGATGCATCAGAAAGGATAGGTATTCAATAAATATAGCCTACAGACCAGTAGAAAACCTCAGAAAAATCAAGAAACAAAGGAACAGAACACAAACAAATGTGATAAATACCTGTCTAAAACTCAACACATACCCTTGCCCTCTACTCCTAGAAGTGCCAGTTAAGAACAAACAGGCATAATGTTTGCCCCAAGTACCCATTTTGCCGCCGAGCCTAACCCGGCAGTCCTCTGCAGGATTACAGACAGGGGCATTCCTCTTGTGCCTAACCTCTAAATGCTAGTCCTGCTCTCCAGGTCCAAAACCCATTTGAAAGAAATCCACGTCTTAGATATCTGAGAATTCAGAGCATCACAATGTATCAAGTTCTATCACTAGGTGTCAGGGGAACAGGACCTCAAGAAAAGGTGAAATTCCTGAGTGGTGAAAAGGACTTTAAAATGTTAAGCCTTTTCAGAAGGCCAGGAGGTAGGTGCTTTCTGGGTAGGCGTTCTTGGCCTGCAGGCATGAGGCTGCCTGGATTCTGAAGATGTTCACAAACCAACTGTTAGGACCCAAAGCAGCAGCACTGCGATATGGAATAAAGAGCTCCTCAATGACCTACAGCAAAAAAACTTAAATGGGATTTAACGTTAAGATGATCAGCACTTCGTGCTGAAATCTGTCTTAAAATGTTTGTGAAATATTTAACAAAGAAACTGCTACATATCCCTTCCCTGAACCAATGACAAATTTCTACTGACTTCATGAGGGAATGTCAGTTGAGCCATGTGGATACAAGATGACGATATTATCGAAAAAACTGGGCTTCTGTGTAATAATTACTTGGCTATCTTACACCTTCTTCCCCAGTGCAACTTCCAGCTCACAGCTAACTGACTTGCCCAGAGAAGCAGCTAAGCCCGCTGCTCACTGCCACAGGTGGGAACAAGAGTCTCACTGTGTTGACACCAGAACTACTCTGTGTTCAGGTACCATGATGCTGAGAAATGGTGACACAAGTTCTGTCAAGGGTCCCAGGGTCCCAACACAGGCAGGGCTCAGAACCCAAAATAAGGAGGCTGTAGTGATCACCTGGTCAATGGTAACTGCTCCTTCTTGTGTGCACACTGCTCTTGAGCACACAAATTACACTAGGAGAAGGCTCTTTCCTGACGGTTTGAACACATAAGAATAAACCCATTTTCTGTTTCCTCGGTGCTGGAAATCCTTGGTGGAGATGCCGGCACTGCACCACGAGCTCAGCGTGAGCGAGTGTCATGACATGGCTTCCTTTAATGTTCAGTGGATACCAGTTGCTGGAGGGCAGAAGACAGAGCTGGTAGGCACCTCTGGAGCCTGAAGCACTTGGAAGGAGTCAAACAGGTAAGGCAGGGCAAACAGGACTAGAACTGTGGGGGGTGGGAGCAGAGGGTGTGTTTAGTCTGAAAAGGGCATCTGACTCTCGAGGAGGGAAACACAGAAGTGGGAAAGAGACATGGAAAGAGGCAGAAAGTACTCATGACTCCCACCTGCCTGTAAATATTTTGCCTATGGCCAGTCTGAACAGAAAGGAGTGAGGGAGTGTCTTCCAGCCTTGCCACTCTATCACCTGTTTCACCCTATTCCTAAACTCCAGAACGTAAGTCCTACTAGTAATATGAGAAATTGGGGCCAAAGAGGCTTCTACTGGCTAGTCTAGAAATCAAACTCCAATTTATAATGTTGTCTCTATGGAAAATATGTTCCAAATTTCAAACAATTAACTTAAAAAGTTTTGGAATAAAATCCATTCATAAGTTGGAGACTGCCCATAGTTTACTTTATGTACCAAGATAAGGCTAAAATATTTTATTGCCTTATAAAGAAAATATGTCCTAGTCCTCTCAGGAGGTTTGTATAAAAAGCTAATTAGAAGCAGCTCTGCCGCAATCACCAAAAGTAAGCAATTTTAAACAGATTCCTCACGATGCTGTGTGCCAGAGACATAGATTTCCTTCTGTGCCAAAGAACCTGATTTGCCGCCATTCTCCTGTGATTAAATGGAATTCTTCCCTCGCACATAAGCATTTGTCAAACACTCACACCTGCAAGGGCTTCCAAAACCAGGCCTTCTGGCAGGACTCGAGATGACCACATGGAAACCACTAGCAGGCTCTGGACATTCCTTGGGTTCGTTCCCCCTGTGGGGCCTTACTGCCAACTGAAGACAACATGGCCCAGGGCAAAAGCAAAACCAGATCCATGCAAGAGGAAGCCAGGGAAAAATATGCCCCTAGGAGAGAGGGGACACCCACTGGCTGCAGGACCTATTTGGCCCTGCAGGGAGAAGTGGGGAGGTGGGCGGTGGAGTGGTGAGGAGAAGTTTTAACGCTGAAACATGGCTCACTTCCTGCCCAAGGATAAGTGGAATCTGCCTAAAGCTTATGAAGAAATAAAGACTTTCTGCTAGTTGGTTGAAGGGAGAAGGCATTTCTAGGTTCAGTAACAATTCTACTAGCCTTACCTTTCCTAGAGAAGAGGGAACTAGGATTTACTGTGCTGACATCTGTAACTTGCTGTGATACAAACTAGGTCGGTGGGAGGTGGAGTGGTGGGGAGAAGTTTTAACGCTGAAACATGGCTCACTTCCTGCCCAAGGATAAGTGGAATCTGCCTAAAGCTTATGAAGAAATAAAGACTTCCTGCTAGTTGATTGAAGGGAGAAGGCATTTCTAGGTTCAGTTACAATTCTACTAGCCTTACCTTTCCTAGAGAAGAGGGAACTAGGATTTACTGTGTAAATTGCTGTGATACAAATAAGGCCAAAGGCAACATGGTCTGACAAAGTGAGTGTCTTAAAAAAACTATGAACCATGGACCAACAAAGAGAACTGAATATAAAACTACTGGGCATTTTACAGGTTACAAATTCTGGATCAAGAAAGCTCTAGTCTACCTTCATGAAGATGCACAACAAAAGAGAAATCAGAACATGTGCAGAAATGTCAGAGTCTAGAAAACTGAATAAACAGAATAAGGAATGGTTTTTAATAATGCCCTTCCTTATTCTAACTCTACACTTGCTAAACATGTACACAGTTTTAGAAAAGGAAAAATTAGAGAATCGCCACAAAACAGCAAGTCTTACCGTTTCTAGTTCTTTTTGAGTCTCATCTTCCATTCTCCTAATATCTTCCATTGTCAGATCGATCCATTTGTCAATCCAACAAAAAAGCTGGCGATGAAAGTTTGTAAATATCCTTTTCTCTTGCTTTGAAAACAAAGAAAAAAAGTAGTATAAGACAGCAAAAACCTAAGATCAACGACACATTAAGTTTACATGTACTGATTAATCCATGAAATTTACATATACTTGATTTAAAAAGTCTACATAGATTAGTGGAAATCTTGTTTGTTTGTTTTTTGAGTTGGAGTCTCACTGTCACCCAGACTGGAGTGCAGTGGCCGCTCCCGGCCACCGCAGCCTCGACCTGCTGGCTCCGGCGATCCTTCCCCCTCAGCCTTCCAAGTAGCCGGAATCACAGGCATGCACTACCACGCCCGGTTGATTTTTTGATTTATTTGTATAGATGAGGTCTCGCTGCCCGGGCGGGTCTCGAACCCGCGGGCTCGGCAATCCACTCACCTAAGCCTCCCAAAGGCGTGGGATTACAGGCTGAGCCACCGAGCCCGGCGATTAGTGGAAATCTTAACCTCATCCTACTATCATTTTGTACAGCAAAAAAAAACCAAAAGAAAAGCCAAAAAAATTTTCCAGTACATTAGAAAATAACCTCTCCAGGCAAAAGTGACAAAATCTAGCAGAACATGAAAGAAAGGAAGGAAGGAAGGAAAGGAGGAAAGGAAGAAGGGAGGGAGAGAAAGATAGAAAGAGGTGTGTATGATCTGATCCAGAATACCTAGGTTCTTTGGAATAACAATGTTTCATTAAGAATCATTATACACTCTCCACTAATTTTTCTATGCTACATGTTATTGCCACTACATATATATATCTGGATATCTTTCTCCCTCTGTGTGTGTGTGTGTGTGTGTGTGTGTGTGTGTATGGGGGGGGGTATAGTGGCAATAACATGTGACATAGAAAAATTAAGAGTGTGTAATGGTTCTCAATTTTATATATATATATATCTCCAAATCTAAAAATTAGTGGTTTTAACTGCTGAATTATTTAAGTTTTACTCAACTTTCCCAAAAAGAGAGAAAAGGTGAAAAGTACATGGAACAGTAAGTACTTCTGGAAAATCTTCAACTTTTAAATTTCTTTCCACGAACAGAAGGGACTTCATCAATTACACGTGACTTCTATTTATCAGAACAGGATTCTTAATCTATTATTATGATCCAAGAGGAGGGAAGAAAGCCAACATTTACAGAATGCCTACTGTGGGCCAACTGCAAGCAGGCCCATGAATAATCAAAGTTTCCAGCACTTGGAGATTCTTTTCTTTTAAATGTTACAGCAGCTACAGTTTAAAAGTGGAAAGGTTATGGTGAAACAGACACAACTTGCTGTGGGAATCTGAGATATAATGGGGGCTTCTTTACGATGAAATGGGAGTATTCACACTACAGGAAAGATAAATAGCAAGGAAGCTGCCCTCACGCCTTGTATATTAACAACCACGTGTGTATATACAACTGCAACTCTCCCCTTTTCCCAGCTCGAATTGTCCATGTCACTTTCACTTCACTTTTACAGAAGACATTAAGAAGCAATTAGAATCTGAATCCCCAGATCATGCCACTTTAGAGCGCACCTACTCTCAGTGAGGACATCTAAAGAAGCCACCCCCATGAAAGCACAAGGCATGTAAACCACCAGACATGGAAGAGGGGAGGTGTCCAACTGAGCTGGGGAGAGAAGGCCCTCAGCGGGCTGGGCCTGGCCTCTCCCTCCAGCCAGGCCAAGATGCCAGGTCTCCCTGGGGCCATGCTGTATGGGGAGAGGGCCCTCTACTGAAGCACAGGGCAAGCCACATGGAAAGTACTTTGAACAACACAACTGCTGTGCTCTTCTCCCTAGAAAGTCCCCTAAAGCTGCTGCTGACATCTGTCTTTGCTATTTCCAGAAATTAAAAGAAGGGTAAAAATGACTTAAGGAGGGACAATAATTGTCATCTCATAAAGGAGGAAAAAAGGTGACTGAACAAAGAAAACATCCCATTAATAGTTAGCTCAAATTTTACTCTAAATATAAGTCCCCACCTTCTGAACAGATTTTACCTTCTGAATGAAGTTTTCTACTTTGCTTTGCAGTCCCCACCACTTGAATTTGATGGTCACCAGCTTATAGGCACACATCTGAGGACAGTCAGGGCTGCTGGCCAGCTCCTTCTGGATGAGAAAAATTGAAAAGGAGAAATCATGACTTGAATATTTATGTTTTGATTAAAATTGACTGTTGTGTAACAATATCACAGACATACATGAATAAAACTACAGTCACACATTTGTTTAGTTCAGATATTTGAAAATTCAAATTCAGTTTAGCAAGAGTCGCAGTATTCCCCTGCTGCAAACCCTCCTTCCACAGACCAAGTTACTGCCTAGCTCTACAGCTTAATAGGTGCGCTGCTCTGCCTCAAATTACACTATTCAGATTTCATCTTCAATACCAAATTCCCTTCACATCATATCAACAGTGAGCCTTCAATACAGAAGGGTTCTCATAATGCCATCAGCACACCCCCATTGTGGATGTGATAAGGCATAATACAAAACGGTGAAGAAGTTCTGTGTCTTCAGATATTGGCAAGTGAAATGGCACTGTTTATTAGCTGAGAAGGAGGATTTGAAAAGTGATGCAGCAGCAAAAATTATCTATAATTACCAAGCATTCACAGGCAAATCCTCCATATGAACTTTGATTTCCACAAACGGTTACACCTCACAGCATCTGCAATTTACTTTCAAAAGGCCTCATAGAAAACAGCAATCAGAATTTGGATGCTCAGATTATGTGGCTCTAGGTATAGAGTGTAAAAATTTACTCTGAATCTTTAAGTTTGGCCAAAACATTTTATTTTATTTTATTTATTTATTTTTTGAGTCGGAGGCTCACTCTGTCCCCCAGACTGGAGTGCAGTGGCCGCTCCCGGCCACCGCAGCCTCGACCTGCTGGGCTCCAGCAATCCTTCCGCCTCAGCCTTCCAAGTAGCCGGAATCACAGCATGTACTACCACGCCCGGCTGATTTTTTGATTTATTATAGAGATGAGGTCTTGCTGCCCAGGCGGGTCTTGAACCTGTGGGCTCAGGCAATCCACTCACCTCAGCCTCCCAAAGGCGCGGGATTACAGGCTGAGCCACCGAGCCCTGCTAGAATATAGATTTTTTTAATAGCAGGAATGTTTTTTGTGTCGATAGCAATGTGCAGAATTTGGTCTGCTCGGCCTTGCTGTGAGTGTTAAGCCCGAGCTACTTTCAGAGTGGTGCAGTGTAGACATTCCTTCCCTTTAAAACATTTTAAAATATGTAATTACGTGAAAGAGGGAGGTAGGGACAGTGGGAGAGGAGGTGAAAGCAAATGTGACAAACACCTGTTGTAGGTGGTAGTGTTTACCATTCTGATCTTTCTGTTTTTTGGTTGGTTTTGAAATGTTTTATTATAAAAACTGGGAGGCTGGGTGTGGTATCGTGCCTGTAGTCCCAACTACTCAGGACACTGAGGTGGGAGGACTGCTTGAGCCCAGGAGTTCAAGTCTACATTGGGCAACAGAGGATCTCATCTCTAAAAAATTAAAATAGGCCAGGCACAGTGGCTCACACCTGCAATCCTAGTACTTTGGGAGACTGAGGCAGGAGGATCACTTGAGGCCAGAAGTTGGAAACCAACCTGAGCAGCATCACAAGACCTCATCTCAACAACAACAAAAATAAAAAAAAAATTAGCCAGGTCTGGTAGCATGCACCTACAAATCCCAGCTACTCAGGAGGCTGAGGTGGAAGGTTTGCCTGAGCCCAGGAGGTTGAGGTTGCAGTGAGTCATGATTGGGCCACTGCACTTCAGCTTGGGCAACAAAGTGAGACTCTCGTTCAAAAATTAAATAAAATAAAAATAGGAATGAATAAATAAATAATAAATTAAAAAGCAAGTAAATTGGGAGGACTCAACCCATGGCATCATCGACTCATCCTATCAGACTTATCAGTGTAAGCTCTGCCTAGTGAGCTCTATACACTAGCATGCTTGTTTTCAGAAAGAGGTGAGTGGGGGTCAGCCAAGGGCTTGTGGCTCACATCAGTGTTTTCACTATGGATCCACTTAGCCTACAGGTCCACTCCAAGGTGATGTGTGCAGGAGACCACAACACTCCTGAGCTGATGCAAGAGAGCCTGGGACAAGCTCACAGCAATGAGCAACGCAGGCATGATCCAGCCCTCAAGGAGCTCACAGTCTGCTGGGAAGACACACACCACAGCACCGCAGACAGCAAAGGCAGGCTGCAGGAATGGTCTGGGGAAAGAGCCACTCCATAAAGTCTAAGCTCCAAAGTTGGTGTGCTTGTAAGATGATGATTTTTAAAAAGAGGCCAGGCTCGGTGGCTCAGCCTGTAATCCCAGCACTTTGGGAGGCCGAGGCAAGTACATTGCCTGAGTCCGCGGATAAGTGACCAGGCAGGGCAACTTGGTGAAACCTTGTCTCTACAAGAAATAAAAAATTAGCCGGATGTGGTAGCGCGCGCTTGTAATTCGGCTACTTGGAAGGCTGAGGCAGAAGGATCGCTGGAGCCTAGCAGGCTGATGCTGGCGTGGCCGTGAGCATGCCCCGCTGCACTCCAGCCTGGGCAACGGAGTAAGACTCCAACTTAAAAAAAAAAAAAAAAAAAAAAGGTACATCATCTTTGAGCTATTAGGAGGACTAAGTAAGGCTGTGGATGTTTCATGCTGAGTAGGTAGGACTCAAGGGCATAATACATATTAGTTCCCTCGCCTTTGTTCTTTAGTAAGAGTCAGATCCACCAATTTGAATCTGTAAAACAATTTTAAGCAAATTTCCACATAAGAAGAAAAAGTCATGTGCAACATTATGGGAACCTCTTTTATAAAAACCAAGCAATTGAGTCAAAGGCCAAAGTAGTCTTTCACAAGGGTTCTCCCCTCTTCACCATTATCCTTGGCATCCATCACACGGTGCTGAAACTTCACAATACTATTGCATCCTGTCAGCACCAACACATTTGCACATTCCACATTTGGTAAGTAGTGTGTGAGCAAAGATTCAGCCACATGAATTCAAAAATGACAAATTTCTAGGCCTTATTCTAAAACCTCAAGATTATTATTCATTTATGTGATCAAGGCACCAGATATTTTCACCCTAAATTATCTATGATGTTCCAGTGTCAAGTTAATTCCAGGGCCAAGCCATATGAAAACATTCTATCTTGGTATTAATGGGACTGAAAGTTCTGTAGAGTCCCAGATGTTGATCAACGTTTCTCAGGACATACATTCTGTAATAACATTTCATCTTCTGAATAATGACTGATACATGGGTTAAAACCAATGAGGTAATGCCAGCAAGCACTTAAATCAAAGTATCACAGCAAACTGCCGTTTTGTAGGTGAGTTCTATGTTAACAGAAGAACCTGGCTATCTTGGCTCTATTTTCCATGACCTTACTTCCCTGCCATACAACAGATTACCAATGTGAAAATTCAGCATGTATGAGTTCATCTACATAATAAACACACACAAGCACTACCCCGTACTTTATGAATGAGGTGAATTCAGCAAGTGTTAAGGGGCACCGCTTGCACTTCACTCTGTGTGAGTGTTGTCAGGGGACTTGAGAGTGGCCAGCAAAGGAGAGCCTAATTACGTATATAATGTTGCCCTTGGTGCTAATCTTCTCCAGAGGACACCCTCCTGTGTCAATGCTGTGGCCCTGGGCTGGAATCACAAAATTACCTACTACCCTCCACCGTTGCTCTACACGCCCCCAGCACTTAAGCTGGGCTCCTGTGTGTACAAGTGGTCAATCAGCCTTGCATAAGACACAGCTAGCTTCTTAGTGCTCAGCTTTAAAAATGATGACTAGGTTGGTTTTTCACGGATTGTATTTTCAAATAAGCAATAAGCCAATGCTGAGGTAGTTTCTAATCCACTGAAAACTCACATATGCAACACAATTCGGGTATATGTAAAATATGGCACTTAACCTGTCAGAAACACCTGTCAAACAGCAGCATGAGGAACTTGGATCGCAGTTCCCATTACGCAGTGTAACTTCCTGTGCAACATGGGCAGGATCCTTAACCTCTCTGGGACTCACTTCTCCATACGTAACAGAAAAGGCTGGACTCTAAAAGAGCTCTTCATCCTCCACTGAGATGAAACCAAAAACAGAGGTGAGTGAACTTAGCTCTTCGAGGGCTAGGACTGGTGTGTAAGACTGGGTGGTGAACACAGTATGTCCTTGGCATCCAAGGGCTTGTCCTAAACTTTCTGTAATTTTTGGGTATTCTTCTATAATATGCCTGGGCTGAACAAAATATAATATGCTGAATTTTCCCCACCAAACCACTGATGAACCCTCCTAAGATAACTTCCAGATCAAACACTCAAAGGTCCTATTAATGACTGGCAGTTGATAGCTTCACTCTGCAAATCCCAATCACTGGATACCACCTTCTAAATAAAAACCTTGGGTATACCTAGTAGAACACTGACTCTTCAGAATTCTCCAACAACTTGGTAAAAACAGCAGGTTGAAACACGGTTCTTATTAAAGGCATAAGTTAAATGTAATACAAACATGATAGACCAGACCTGGGCTCCAAGGGAAGAGCTCACACGATTTCAACAATTAACCACAGTTGCTTCTCATATTCTTTCTAGTGACTCTGGCAAGCTACTCAAATCAATTAAGTTAATGCTGGTAATTGACAAATCAACACTGGTCTATCTCCCAGATCTAAAATGTATATTCAATTTCAATCTGCTTTTGTTTTCTGTCCAATTTACAAGTAATTAGTACAAAAAAACAAGAAAAAAACTTCTTGGGGCAGAAAAACATGTAAACCAACTAAAAAATAAGCAAGCAGACAGCCTGTTGCCTAAACATAAATATTCTTGGAGGAAAGCTGAGAACACACAAACTATATATATTGTTACTTTAATTATTATTATTAACATACATGATATTTAAGGTCTCATCCAATTCTCAAAATGACTTACGTGAGTCACCTCTTAAGTTGAGCTGTGGTTGTAAAAGCAGTGATTAATTTAAAGAATATGACTTTAAAATTCTCCCACACTTAATGATAAAACAGAAAATAGTAAAAATGCCCAAATGCAGTAATTAAACCTAAAAGAATCTTTTTGATATAATTTCTCTGGGGTGAAATATGACACCATACAAAAACAAAAAGTCTTATAATTGTTCATATCTGACCCTATGTCCTTTAACCTGGTAATCCCACTTTGAGAAATGTACACTATTTGTTGGGTAAGGAAATAACACCACCATAGATTTATTTGTAGCATTAAAACCCAGGACTTATTAATTATTAACCATAACGCCCACTAAAGGAGAGTGGTAAAATACTTCATAGGCCTCCCAAACAATGAGCTATTATGCAAACAGCGGTTAAAAACAATCTTTTCAAAGAACAGTTAACAATGTAGGGGGAAAAAGGATAATTATTAATATAAATATCTATGCATGATATAAACATTTGTAAAAAATAAACTATACGAATCAGAAAATATACCAAATAATAGTAATTAAATAGTGGGACTACTAATTTTTTTTCCTTTCTGTACAATTCTTTATTTCCAAAACTCATATATTATTTTATAATCTGAAAAAAAATTGCTAAAAAAAAAAAAGAATTTAGAAAAATTTTTGCCCTCAAATGAGTATTTTAGAACAAAAGTTTACTTTGCCCTAAATCATCTAGGTACTATTTCTAACTTTCCTTCTTCTTTGACTATAAATAATCAACGTTTTTCTGCTTCTTTTGTTTTTGATGTTTAATGAACTTAAAGCTCAACTAAATCAAGCTAAAAGCTGGATTAAGACATTTAATATATAACTTTAGTCTAGCCCGTATTTAATTTTTCCTAACAGCAATCGCAAAGCACACATCCACAATAAAATATGACTAACTCTTCAGAGGTATCAGAAAGATTTCTTGTGAAGGTATGTGAAACCTTCAAAATGTGAAAAACCTCAATGGGACAAATACTTGGGACTGCATACCAAGAGCAATGATCTAAGACCCAGTTTCTCGGTCTAGCCCTCAGGAGGCTTACAGCTTGGGAGGAGGCAAAGCTTTCTATTTGGACTTAAAAGATTTTTTTTTTTTTTTTTGAGTTGGAGTCTCACTCTGTCGCCCAGACTGGAGTGCAGTGGCCACTCCTGGCCACCGCAGCCTTGACCTGCTGGGCTCCGGTGATCCTTCCACCTCAGCCTTCCAAGTAACCGGAAATACAGGCATGTGCTACCATGCCTGGCTGATTTTTTAATTTATTGTAGAGATGAGGTCTCGCTGCCCAGGTGGGTCTCGAACGCACAGGCTCAGGCAATCCACTCACCTCAGCCTCCCAAAGGCGCAGGATTACAGGCTGAGCCACCGAGCCCGGCGACTTAAAGATATTAATACAAATGTTTTTGGATCCTTTCATTGGTTAAAATATAAGCCCAAGGCAAATATAACCAAAATATGAATTAAGATCTTTAACACACCACTCCAGTACAGCTCGAACCTAACACTCCTAAGACAAAACAGTTAAGATGAACTCTTTCCTAACCTAAGAGTAAATAAAATTATCTAGTTGATAAATGAGTTTCATATAGATTAAAACATGAACTTTTTTTTTTTTTTTTTTTGAGTCGGAGTCTCACTCTGTCACCCAGACCAGAGAACAGTGGCTGCTCCCGGCCACCACAGCCTGGACCTGCTGGGCTCTGGCGATCCTTCCACCTCAGCCTTCCAAGTAGCTTGAACTACAGGCGTGTGCTACCACGCCCAGCTAATTTTTTTTGATTTATTGTAGAGATGAGGTCTCGCCAAGTTGCCCAGGCAGGTCTTGAACCCGCGGGATCAGGCAATCCACTCACCTCGGCCTCCCAAATTGCGGGATTACAGGCTGAGCCACCGAGCCCGGCTAAATATGAACATTTTAAAGGATAATTTTAAAAAGAAGGTATAGGCTGACCGGTTACAAAAGAATAATCAGAAGTTCTATAAGATAAGAGTCATGAGCTAATGGAAGAATCTCAAATTATGACTCACTGCTACATAATTTAAACTTCATCTGTAACACAGCAAGCACTAGTCAGTTGTGAAATGTTTCCAAAACTCTATTTAATAGTTTGTATATTCACTGAATTCCTTACATTTCATGTTTCTAACTATAAATGAAACTTCCAAACTCAAATCATGTTTTCAATTTAACAACACATATCAGGTTACTCTAAGGTATGTGGACTAGGTCTAAAGGGGAGTAATGTACACTGGAGCCACACAACATAACTAAATAAAACTCAGTGTGTTTAGCGGGAAAGGGGAGCAATCAGTCCATGCTATCCACAAGAACTAGTTTCAAGAATCTGTGACAAACAAACATACACAAACGTAAAAGAGAATTAAAAATTTCAAAAGGAATCCGAAGACATTCTGGAAACTTATTTTGTAAAAGCGCAGTCCTCTCATAGTCTCCTGAGACGTGTCAACTTTATATATACTTTTTCCTATTTAAAAATGTGTAGGCTGGGTGCAGTGGCTCATGCCTATAATCCTAGCATTTAGAGAGGCTAAGTGAGAGGATTGTCTGAGCCCACAGGTTCGAGACCAGCCTGGGCAACTTGGAGAGACCTCATCTCTACAATAAATCAAAAACTAGCCAGGCGTGGTGGCACCTGCCTGTAGTTCTAGCTACTTGGAAGGCTGAGGCCGAAGGATGACCTGAGTACCTAGCAGGTCGAGGTTGCGGTGGCTGTGAGCGTCCCACTGCACTCTAGCCTGGGCGACAGAGTGAGACTCCAATTCAAAAAAACAAAAAACTGTGTTGGAGGCCAGGCATGGTGGTTCATGCCTGTAATCCCAGCACTTTGGAAGGCTGAGAAAAGAGGACTGCCTGAGCCCAGGGGTTAGAGATCGGGGTGAAAAACATAGTATGACCTCGTTTTTATAAAAAAATCAGTGAAGCTGGGCTTGGTGGCTCAGCCTGTAATCCCGGGCTTTGGGAGGCTGAGGTGAGTAGATTGCCTGAGCCCACGGGTTCGAGACCCACCTGGAACTTGGCGAGACCTCATCTCTACAATAAATAAAAAAATCAGCCAGGCATGGTAGCGCAGCCTGTAGTTCCAGCTACTCGGAAGGCTGAAGTGGAAGGATTGCTGGAGCCCAGCAGGTCGAGGCTGTAGTGGCCAGGAGTGGCCACTGCACTCCAGTCTGGGCGACAGAGTGAGACTCCAACTCAAAAAAAAAAAAAAAAAAAAAAAAAATCAGCGAGATTTGACAGCAAGTGCCTATCGTTCCAGCTACTTGGGAGGCTAAGGCAGAAGGATCCCGTGAGTCCAGTAAGTGCAAGCTGCAATAAGCTGTGATCATGCCACTGCCTGGGTGACAGAGACCTCGACTCAAAAAAAAGTACTGGAATGAAGATAGAATTGGTATATGTTACAATGAACCAGAGTTAATACTTTGCAAAGATACACAGCAATTTCTGTAAGACTCACACTCTCCTCATATTTTAATTTTTCAATTTCAGGCAATCTGCATGCTCAATTTCAGTTGCTGATTTTAGGATATAAGTTTCCAATCCAGATTTCACTAAGACGGTTAAAAATAAATGTGCTGCTGGGGCTGCTGCCAGTGTGTATGCATCAGTAAATATCAACACAAGATTACAGAATATATGTGAAGTGTGTGCTGAAATTTCAAGCAAACCCTATTCCTCAACTCACAGCCATTCTCTCCAACTTTATTTAGGTAGTCATTTACCTTGGCAGCCACTTGGACAGACCTATATTGGGATATCATACTTCTGTAAGTACACAGGAAGTCCAACATTCAATTGATTTTTAAGACAGTTAAGTCCAGCAAATACTTTTTTTTTTTTTTGAGTTGGAGCCTCTCTCTCACCCAGACTGGAGTGCAGTGGCCACTCCCGGCCACCACAGCCTCGACCTGCTGGGCTCTGGCAATCCTTCCGCCTCAGCCTTCTAAGTAGCTGGAATTATAGGCATGTACTACCATGCCCGGCTGATTTTTTGATTTAGTGTAGAGATGAGGTCTCGCCAAGTTGTCCAGGCGGGTCTCAAACCCGCAGGCTCAGGCAAGCCACTCACCTCAGCCTCCCAAAGGCATGGGATTACAGGCTGAGCCACCGAGCCTGGCTGCAAATACTTACTAAGCACCTACTATGAGCAAACCTCCATGCTTGGCACCCACACACATCAATGTAAGTCAGTAAGAGACAGAGCCTTAAAATTCAATGTGAGCAACAGGAGGTGGGGGAAGGAGTGCAGAGGGAACCCAAACCATCGCCCTGACCTGAGACACACCAAGTGCCATGAGAAGGTCATTGACAAGACTCTGGTGGCATTCAGACGAGGGAGATTCCCATCTGCTTGGACACATGGGATATGTTAAATGGAAGAAGTAACTGTGAGATAAAGTTCAAAACATTGAACTAATCGCAAGCTAAACTCATTTCACAAAAATAGGCAAAATTAAATTCAGCCAGAAAAGCTCACTGCCTGTGAGAGGATTATCAGTCACATTGTCCATGTTCCTCCTGACTTACTTTTTTGTGTGGCTCATTCATTTACTAAATAGGACTGTGACATGTGCTTCATGCAAGTGTCTGATCGCTCTAGGAGTGACACGAAACCCTGAAATCACCTTCAAAAGAAACTCATGAAGAAAACTTTGTTCCTGAAATGGCTGGGAAAAGCTCTGCAAGAAGCCCACACAGCCAGATCACTTCTCAAACCTGAAAAAAAGACATCAGTTCATCCAAGGCTGAGTTCTTCGGCTCTGCCTGAGAAGAGGCCTTCTTCAGTAGCCAAGAAAGGGCAGGAACTAATCAGGTCTCACTCTGGAACACTTAGCTTCCAGCAGACATGGAATGGCTTTTTTGATATCCTCTGTAGGAGTCAGTATAATTAGTATATATTATGTGCTAAATACTTATTTTAAAAGTTGAATTAAAAACCTAGTCACCAAAGTAGTTGCCATGGATTGAAGGTTTGCTTTTACACATAATCCAAAATGTGGTCTCACCAGAAACTAGTAAGCCTCTTTATGCCACCACTATGGAATTTCAAATGTGAGATTACAGGGAGGAAGCATATTTTCAAATGCCTTCATATCCTTCCTGGGCCTCACAGACATGTCTAGACTAAGAAGTAGGAAGAGCATGCTCAGTCTTTCCACTAGGGTGGCTACCAAGTAAAGGACACAGCTCACTAGCCACCTGAGGAGTTCCTGGGTGGCTTTCCTGCCAGTCTCTGTCTCCAAAGAGATTTCCACACTTGAATCTCAACTTTTCCCTAACCACCCACTTCTAGTCTTCCTATCCCTGTCCAAAAGGTTCCTGCAGTTTTTTTTTTTATCTTAGGCCACTGACACCAAGGCTACCACCATCTTTTCACAGTTGTGGAGCAGAAAGGGAAAGGAATCTTGGTAGTATGGCAAATTAGTAGTATAACAAATCAGCATCTTATCTGTAACCCACAAAAATGGCTGCCATCAACTAGCACAGAGGATGCAGAATTGCCACTACAGCTATTCTAGAATGGGTCTGAAGCTGAATGAGCAGGTAAACAGTATGACAAGTAGAAAGGCCAAGTTCCAAATGCTGGAGCATTTGCTCAGTCTAGAGTTAACTAACACAGAAGACAGATGGGCTTGCCTTTATGTTTAGGAAAAGCACACATATAATATTTAAACCACCATAATTTCTGGATCAACTTCTTTATTTGACCTGATCCCCTTACACATGCCAGTGTTAGAGCACCAGCTGAGAATTCCAAGACATGCCAAGCACTGTAAGAGACAGATGCCTTGGAAAGGCTCCTATAAAGACCCTTAGAGGTCTAATTATTAACTACCACATATTTGTAAACACAGAAGCTTAAGTCTTCATGAGGTATATGGCTTAACTGAAATGAGAAATGAAATGAGGCCTTGCCAAATGAAATGAGGCCTTGCCATATCTATAATCTTCAAAGATAGTGTTTCAAAAATGACAATTCTTTGACTAAATCAGAGAAGGCGAACTAGAAAGCTAAAAGGAATCCACTTGTACAATGTTTCTGATAAAACATCAGAATAGGTAGTCATGCCAATGTCACAATACACACACAATCGCCAAAGCATAAAACAAATGAAAACATGAGCACACATACATGTACCCATGCTATAGAGAAGCAACACATTTACATCCACCAGAAACATACAACTCTGCCTTGAAGCAAAAGCCGTAATCAAGTTATAAATTGCTCTCCCATTACTATGAGCACAGTCACTTAATCAAATGTTGAACTCTAACAAAATATAATTCATGTGCTCGGATTTTAAAAATTCTTTCTTCAGAGGAAAAATGAACAAGGCTTGCATCTCTGTGGGTTTCTGGTTTTCTAAAAATAAAAGCTATGTATCGTAACATAGGCTAAAAAAAAATGGTCTGTACTCTTTAGAAATGTGGAAAACATGAAAATGTATTCCTTAGCAATCCTATCATCCCCTCCTAGTGAATGTTCTCTAAACTATGTGACCCTCTGCTTTATGGCTGACCCAAGTCAAGCACTCATTAAACACATGCAGCTATGTAGTAGGGACAGGTGAACCAGGATGTGTTTAACAATTCCCAGATAGTAGCACGAAGGCCAACCCTGGAAACCAGACAGAGAGAAGGAATAATTGGTTATAAACAGGGTAGCAATTCACAGATTTCATCAACCCCAAGAAATAATGAAGGCTTAAAATTCTTTTTATTTTTAAAGACAAAAGCATGGTGACACTGATAAGGGCTAATATACATTATGCATTTCCTCTTGTGCAGGGAGTTTAACCTTATATTCCATTGAGTTCTCATTAACAACCTTCTGAGGTAGTTACCAATACAATTCCCACTTTAGAGATGTGGAAACCAAGGCTAAGAGTTAGGTTTAAGTTATTTAATTACAATTTGTTTAGATTCACAGTGGCTTTTAAATGTCACCCACAGATCCCCTAACCAATGGAAATATACCACAGGTGCAATAGAAATTATCAAATTCCGGCAAATACCAAGAATACAGAGCCACATAACTGCCATGAAGCGACAGGGCATAAAAGGGACAGATGGGTGATCTGGGAGTATGTCTCTGTGACTAGCATTGAATCAGGTGCTACAAAAATGGCAGACATCGTGCTGTTTCTCCTACAACTCATACACGTGCTTCTCTGGCTAAGTTTCTCACCTATAAAATGAAGCACTTGTTTGTATACCACAGGAGGTTGTGAAAATTAAATATGACCTGGTTCAAAGGAAAAGTACCTGGCACCAAGGAAAAGTTTCTAATCCCCCTAACAAGTCTGCACAGACAGGCAATATTCTTCAATAATTCAGAAAGAAAATACCACGATAGCATAAATAAGGAAAAATTTCAAGGAGATGATGGGATTTGCACTTAGCTTTGAATATGCTTAGGAATCTGCACTGCTAAGGTGGGATGGCTCACAGCAGCCCTTATGAAAGAGAGGCTGTGGAATGACCAAGTAACACTTACATAAGAGCATTCTTCCAGACGATCCTGGGCAAGGGGGTCTAGAATTAGATTTCTTCTTCCTTTTCACCATAAGTACCACGTATCTATCCTCTATTAGTTTCTCATATTTCAGGAGTACAGATATTTCCAACCATCATCCACTCCCAGTGCTGCCCTGAGTGCCATGATAAGGGCTGTTGCTGACAGAGGGCCTGCAGAACACATTCACAGAAGATGCCAACAAGACCCGGCCCACAGGTTCCTACTTTACTGTATGCAGTTTATCAGCTACCTTCTTATCCTCTATTTCCTTTCATAGCAGCAAGCAGATGATTTAATTAGTTATTCTTGACTACACTAGTTATTTCTGAAATCATGGTAGTTCACAGAAATTCAGTTAAGCAGCAACTCAAGAGTTACTTTTCAAGAGTAGGTACATCCACCATCATTTGGCTAAAAGAACCACCAACAGGCAAGTGCCTTAAAAGGTATCATGTAGCCGGGCTCAGTGGCTCAGCCTGTAATCTGCACTTTGGGAGGCTGAGGTGAGTGGATTGCCTGAGCCCGCAGGTTCGAGACCCGCCTGGGCAATTGGCAAGACCTCATCTCCACAATAAATTTTAAAAAATTAGCCGGGTGTGGTGGTGTGCTCCTGTAGTTCCAGCTACTTGGAAGGCTGAGGTGGAAGGATCGCCGGAGCCTAGCAGGTCAAGGCTGTGGAGGCCGGGAGCGGTCACTGTACTCCAGTCTGGGCGAGAGTAAGACTCCAACTCAAAAAAAAAGGTATCATGTTTAGCCAGCATTCTACCAACATAAGTTATTGTTTAACACAGAAAAAGAAATGGGGGAAAGAGGGGAACTGCTATTCTGCAACCTGCAAAAATGTGAAATTCATATTATTTCTAAAAACTAAACCTATTCTTGAATTTTAAATAATAATTAGTCAACAATAAAAGATAAAGCAAAGTCAGTAAAAAAGGAAAACATTTTTTAAAAGGTAAAAAATTATAAATGTATATATAGCAAGTGTCTAAAAAGTTAGAAGTCAGGTAAAAGTCAGCATCAAACTACTTTTGCTGTCTATTAGAAAATCAGTTAGGAGTTCCTACAGAAAATATATGACCCCAAACATAATGGCCCTACCATGTAATGTAGCATGCCTTTTCATGTTTATACTTGAAGAAAATTCAATACTCAATCCACCTCTGGGACTCAGCCTCATGCTCCTTTATTCCCTATAAAAGTATTGCCAGCTACAGCTAGTACTCACTGGAGCACAATGTTCCTCTAAACTCAGAGCACCCTAAGGTAGCCACTGTCTGGTGCTCTAGCACAGTGCTCCTGCTTAGAAAGCCAGTATGAAAGCTCAGAGGAGAAAGACTTCTCCTCTGACTCAGGGGGAGTTCTAAAGTCTGCATCTAGAAATCTAGAAAAGGGTGGAGACGTGTTTTTTTAAATCCATTAGAGCAAATTCAGATCACGCATGCTGAATTTGCTCCTTAATTTATAAGTGACATATATCATTTTCTGGGTATTAAAAGTTTCCAGTCATGGCTATTAAATTGGAGAATTTTGAAATGAACTCTACCCAGGTAACAAATGTGAAAATAAAATAATTATGAATAATTTCTTATAAAGCAGAATTAGGCTCATTCTTCCTTTTAGCTCATGTGTAAGACTCCACAAAACAGTCTGACATCCATGGAGAACCACTCAATGAGTTACCTGTGGGGTTGCTACAGTCATCCTCTGTGTGCAGGCAACAACCAGTACCTAGACACCATTTATCAATGACCTGTGACTGGCTTCAGTAGCACAGACAGATTGGTCACCAAGTAAAACCCTGTGGGTAGAAAACCTGCTCTGGGCATGTTTAGGTTTTTATGTTCCTCTTCCCCTGTCATATTAGCTATAATAACTTGCCATCAACACATTAAGCCTTCTTTAAGCATCTGTAATTTAGTTTAGTGAATGTCTTTAAAATGCATTCTATTTCTACAACAATTTAAAATATGACCCTGACATTATTCTTCTCACTCCCATGAATAAAGGTGTCCTCTTTATTCAAAAACAACTACTTGCCACAAAAATTGTTCTCTTGTGTCCTGTTTTCCAAAAATATAACTATTAACAGACCAGAACATGAGCCTGGGCAAAGGGAACTTGCTCAGTTTTTACTAAGACAAAACTTAAACTATAAACCTTCATTTAACATGGATTTTTATACTGTTTCAAGTCTCAAAAGAGAACACTACAATCCCCAAAGACTAAATCACTTGTCTCTTTTAAGAGTTATCAGAATAGTATTATGCTGAAAGTGACAGTCTGGCTCTGTTCTGTTTGTTAATGCTGCACAGAATTGCTGGCCAACTGCAACTGGCTGTAAGTCCTTATCGCAAATAAAACTATTTTTGTGCCATTTCTACTTTTCACTTAAACGTCACCAGCTTTTCAAGACTCAAGACCTGTCAAGTGTTCTGTAGCCAAGACTCTGCCTGTCAGAAAGGTCAGCATCCAGTACCTTCCAGTTGGGTCCCAAGGGGCCTCTCTTGGTCTTGACTGACTGGAATAATGCAGGGTCTTCATCAGCTTTGTAGTCCTGCAAAGCAAAACAAAGTCAGAAGCAGAGAAGAAAACCAGAGAATATTTTTAACCTTGCCAGAACAGCTCTTTGCAGCTACCAAAACATATAACAGAAACCAATTAGACTTACTGTACTTTTGCATAAAACTAGGAAAATGCTTCCATACGACATTAAGTTTTCAGTTTGGTTTCCTCTGCTTTAAACTTTTACCTTAGGCAAAACGACTACATAATAAGAACCGATCAAAGTCTTGACTAGCAATCCATTATTACTGGTTACTGGACAGGACACTATTGCCAAGAACAGATCTCTCAACATTTTTCAATAGTTTCAGCATTTTGATATAAGGATAAAACATATCCATCTCATTTTGACACCACCTTTGGATAATGACACTGGACTCTTAACACCTCCTAAAGAGCAACTACTGTGACTGAGAACACAAATTAGAACTACTGGTTCTGAGGCATTCCCTCAATCTCTTCCAGAGTTGGGTCTGTGGTAGTTACCTCAATTTCCTGACCAGCCTCTCCAGGGGTTTCCCTGTCCACAGAGAGCCAAGGGGTACACAAACTTTGGCTTACTCATGGACGAGGGAGTGTACTCATATCAGAACCTCACTGTCAAAGGAAGCAAGGGAGGGGCATCATAAGACTGCCTTGGTTACATATTATAGGAGAAAGACTCTAGAGTTTAGGTTTTATTCAAAGTTCTAACGTGTGTAAATTATGTTTCCCTTAACATCCTCTTTCTGACAAAATGGGGGAAATGTAAACAGTAAATCTTTTAAAACCTATCTGCTTTGTAGACGAGACCTCATCTCTATAATAAATCAAAAATTTAGCCGGGCGTGGTAGTGCGCGCCTGTAATTCCGGCTACTCGGAAGGCTGAGGTGGAAGGATCGCCGGAGCCCAGCAGGTCGAGGCTGTGGTGGCCGGGAGCGGCCACTGCACTCCAGTCTGGGCGACAGAGTGAGACTACAACTCAAAGCAAAAACAAAAAAAAATTCATTGCAACTGCACACATACATATGTAATACAATCTACAGATTAAACCAAATTACTTTTGAAAAGCTAAAGTCCAGGTTTTAAAAACATAAGAGAGAGTTGCAATGGTAGCTGAGCAGAGATCGGCTGGTCAGTTTAAAATGTTGCAAAAAAGGGCTGGGGGTGGTGGCTCACGCCTGTAATCCCAACACTTTGAGAGGCCAAGTCGGGAGAATTGCTTGTGCCCAAGAATTCAGGACAAACCTGGGCAGCATAGTAAGATTTTGGCTCTATAAAAAACAACAACAACAACAAAACACAAAAATTAGCCAAGCATGGTGCCTTGTGCCTGTAGACCCAGTTACTCTGGAGGCTGAGGCAGAAGGACTGCCTGAACTCAGGAGGCCGAGGCTGCAGTGAGCTGGGATTGCACCACTGCACTCCAGGCTGAGGAAGAGAGTGAGACCTTGCCTCAAAAATAAATAAATAAGGAAAAATAATAAAACAAAATACTGGAGGGAGGAAGGGTGGAGGGAGAGAGAGAGAGTGGGGAAAGAAAGGGAGAGGGAGAAGGAGAGAACATGTATGTGCCCCTTCAACTTCTCAAGCAGACTTTCTGCCCCTGGGGGTCCTTCACAGAATTCTTTGGGAAAAACGCCCAGACAAATCAGATACGAAACCCTGGATAAAAAAAAAAAAAATCACTGCTCTGGAGTTAAGGGCAGTACAAGCACAAAGCAAAATTTGAACATGCTCGAAAGCATAATACAAACTTTCCACAAACCAAAGGAAACATGTGAAGCAGCAGCCACTCAAGACTCAACAGGTACCTGGTTAATGCATACGGCATGTAATTCCCAAAGAGAAAGTTACAAATTCGTTACATGAAGAAAGATACGGGGTTCAGGGAGAAGATAGAAGAAAACTGGGTACATATGTGACCCTGTACTTGAATCCTCTAAAGGGTGCCTAAGAAGCTATGAAAAGGCCCGATGCTGGGCTACTATAAATAAAAAGCAAACTTAGTGGGCTATGTGGGGTCCACATGCTTTAACATATGCATGTGGTACAACCACAGGCATCAGCACGACCCAGGAACCGAGAGCTGGGATACGCCTTCTGCGAGACCCGGACAAGCGAAGTTCTATCATGTGTCCGGCCACACCAGCAGAAAGCTCAATTCCTGTCAGCCAGGGTGAATTCTTAAATCCCAACTTTGAACCACACCCTAAAAATTAACTACTTCTGACTGACTAAAAACCAAATGTATAGGTAGGTGGTCTTAAGGCCTGGGTTCAAAATGAGAAATAAGCTACTCTGCCAACATAGATAAACCTGTAACTCCATAAAACATTTTCTTCCAGATGAGAGGCTTAGAAGTAAAGCCCAAAGGCAAACCCGCTTTTCTCCAAAAGTGAAAATATCCTATCAAACACCCACTTTCAGCATTGTTTCCCTCAATCAGAATCTACTCATTAAACAGTCACCATAGAGAAGGTAGCACACAAGATTTAAGGGGCATCCACAGAGGCAGAGGGGTAAGGAGAACCAACACACAGTTCTCTCCTAAAAATTCAGCCTAGCTGAGAGGAGAGGTAAACAAAGAAGAGTAACCCCAAATCCAAGAAGTACATTTTAACTGCCAACAGAGAATGGGGGTGATTATAGTCAGAATAGAAACCAAACAAAACTGGTCAAGGAAATGCAATTGTAAAATGAATTTTAAAATGTTTAAAGTAGAAAAATATTATTGCTAAGGTATATTATGTTTAAAATATTTTAATGATTAAATTTTAGGTATCAGCATAATGCCTGGAAACATGGCGAGTATCTACCAGTTTATTCGATTTCAGGGCAAACTTCTTTCCCCTCCCTTTTTACTTGCTACTGACTAGGGTGTGGCATCATCAAGGGCATGATGCTCCAGAGTTTTTGTTTTTATGTTTGCTTGGTTTTTTAGAGTCTGAGGTATCAGGGAGTCCAGATGAGCCGAAGAGTAAATACCACATTTCCTGAATTAAAAAGGTCATAAGATTACAGGATGCTGTTATTTTTTGCACCATTAAAGAAGGGAAAGCACTCAGCAGATAAAACATACGATAAGTGGAAGACAAATCCTAATTTTGGATATATTAAAATGAAGGGAAAAAAGGAGAACGGAACCTTAGAACTCATGATATAGAGACTGCAGAACTGCTCCAAGAGAAAAAAAAATCTGCAAGATAAAGGATGCGCAAGTATCAGTAGGCTAAATTAGGAATAAAACCGATGACGGTACACAACAAGGGCAGTACATAAACCAGCATAACTTATTCTCATGTAGGGTTAAGTCAATCAAGGAGGTGACTCGCCCCAGAGGACAGGCTGAAAATGGTTATGGCACCAGTGAAGGTGACAATGTGAGTGGATGGATCAGATGGACTCCTATGACAATATCTCTCCTCCTTCCTAAGCCCAGCTCCATACCAGGCTGACAACTTCAGGGATTTTCAATGCCTATTTGACATAGATAATTAACTAGAGAAAAAGCAACAATACTTCAAAACTTCTCCACTCTGGCCCTAACTGATATATCGTTCCAAAAAGCATATTTCTGAGCCTTCATTATTGGTGCTAGTGTCTCACTTTTCTAAGCTACAAATACACAGAACCACAGAGGTGAACTGAACCTTAAAGAGTGCCCAGGCCCTCATTTCACAGATGGAGACACCACAGTCAGATAAGGAGATGGCATGGTTCACATACCCTAGCATTTCAACTCAAGCCTCCTTAGCCTCTGTCCTGGGCTCACTCTGGTACGCCACACAAGAAAATGGAAAAAAGTATCAACAAATGCCAGATAATCAAAACACATTTTACAACACCAAGAAGTTGCAGCACCAGAGGTATCTAAGTGAATTTCCCGTGAGACATGTGTGTATATAGGATATCATATATGTAGAATATATATACAAAATATATAATATGAAAGATTTATACACATATATGTATATATGAAACTAAGCCTTCCCCTCTCTGCTTTTTCCTCTTGAATACAAAGCAGTAAACACAAAAAACATTACACTGAAAACGTATCAAAACTCAGTTATTAACAATAGTACTTTAACCATGACAGATGAGAATAATGCATCTTGTCAAAACCTAGGAATTTTTGTGTTTTATGTTAGTTTGAATACATAGAATATGTAAATGTTTAATCAGTTGAATTAAGTGGCAAGATATTAAAAAGCAAGAAGCAGCTGTAGTTTTAACAACCATAGTTTTCTATCTCTACAACACAGTTAATTCTTTGAACAGTCTCTTTGCTACAATTTTATTGTTGGGTATCTAGCTTGGTCTTTCTGTATTTGAAAACTGGCCGATTTATATCCGTATCACAATGAACAAATATATTCCTTCATGTATGACAGTTTCAGCATACAGAATGCAACCTCAGCTACCAATTATAGCTGCAAATGAGCAATAGTGTGGAATGAGACAGCCTGCTGGCTTTGTTAGTATTCTGTCTCCTTTGGGATCCCATGGGGAAAGGGGAGGCTCTGATGAAGAGAAGCCCTTGGCTCATGGTTTATTGTGCTTGCCACCAGCTGCAGACTTCTCATCTCATTAGTTCTTTTAGAATACTGTGGGTGAAGACAGCTGTAGCCTACTTGAGTCTTCAGCTCCTGGGTATTCTGAAGGCTGAATTTGCTATGCACTTTCTGTAATCCTTGGGAAAAAAAGGAAGCAAATTCACTAGGCCAAGGAAATGCATTTTTTAAATGGGCTTTAAAATCATGTTTAAAAGTAGAAAAATCTTATTGCTAAGGTGCATTGTGTTTAAAATTTTTTATGATTCAATTTTAATTATCTGTAAAATGCCCAGAGGCCTGGCCAGGATAAGGGCTTAGTAAAACCATCATTATCAAGTTAGGTGTAATGTCCCTAGACACTACTTGCGCTACCAATAATGGTGCCTGAACAACAGAAAAATACAATGGTATCAATCAGCATAAGGTATATTTGGATTAGTGTAATACAACTCTATTTAATTGAAAACTCTTATTTAAGTAAAAAAAAAAGGCAAGTGAAAGTCAAGACACCCTTTGGAGAACAAAATAAAATATGGTAAATAAATGGATTACTGAGTCTCCACGCTGGAGTCACAGAATACATTCATTAAATTCTTATAAATAACTGGTTTCTGTCACTGGAATACAAAAGTTGTGCTACCTCTTGGGTGTACATCTGTTACTCACTACAGATCTCAATAGAAACCAGATTATTTTGAGGACAAAGAATATTAGTTTTATGAATCTTTGAGTGTAGTGGCTGTCCCCTAAAATGCAAGCACAAAATCTGTCCTGAGTCATCCTAATGTCCTTGAGCCCAGATTTAACTCATGATTATGAATGGAGAATTGAGGAGGAGGTGGGGGGCAGGTTGGGAGAAATTTCTTGACAGCTTGTAGGAAAACTGACATGAGCTCCAGACACCAGAAACTGCTGACAGAACCATGCATGGGTTAGAACAGGTGAGGCTAAGTGTAAACTAAGTAAAAGAGTGCCCAAATCACAAGCATTAGCAACTCCTGACACCTGTTTATGAAA
>NW_007079218.1:142650-191155 GCF_000164805.1 Carlito syrichta | reverse complement strand
CCCCCCCCCCCCCCCGCACCACCACCACTTGGGGAGGAGGTGTGTTTTACAGGGTAAACATAAAAACTTGAGAGGCATCTTAGGATCCTGTAGCCTATTATAAAATGCTTTCCTTTAGCATAAGATGATTAATTAGGTGCCTATTTAAATAGCTCAAAGATAATCACTAAGTTTAAAATGCATGGGTATTGCAGTTCAACTTAGCAAAGCTTACATTCTCTAATCACATCCTACAACTAAAGCCCAAGATGGGGGAAAAAGACTGAATTAAATATGAAGATAAATAACAAATATCATTTATTAACACTGTCCCTGATTTTTTATAATATTATGGCACTTAAGCGAGTTCCTGGATCCTATCACTGTTGACCCTAATGCCAAACGTATAACTAAGAAGAGGGGATTCCTGTATAACTAACTGGAGCTGACAAAATTCAAGCCAAACTCCAAAGGCTAAGCCCATTAAAAAAAAATTTGTATTAAATTTTGCAATAAGCAAATAACAGAATTGTAAAGAGAAATAGCATTTACCAACTTGTTTAAGAAACTGATTTCAACAGTTACTTTCAAATAAGCAGTTTTCTTTTATATTTTTAATTACATCTCCCCAGCGACTCCTCAACCTTTCAGGTTCCCACAGAGTACCATTAATATAGTATAGGTAAATCTCATTAATTCAGGTCCTACCACCTCGGAATTCATAATCATTCGGACAGAGGCTGGGCTGAAGTTTATCTTTACATGATCTATGAAAAAAAGATTTGCTACACAAATTAATAGAGTAACAAGATCTCAGGAGGGCTGTTTAAACAGTTCAGAAGTGTTTTAGAGTAATTCAGAAGCATTCATTTGCATATAATTATTATGCTAATTACAAATCATTCTTATCTATTCATTAAAGCAGAGTCCCAAAGGACCACTAATTGTCAATAACTTGTTGGCCTAGTTTCTGTTACTGAATGCACCTCAGAGGAACAAAACTGCATTAAAAAATATTCTATAATTCAGCCCTCTCATTAATCCTTACTGGCTTTCCACCAATGAATCCTAAAAGCTGAATTTTTAAACAACTGTATGGTGAACGGAGAAGTGCAGTCAAATCTACACGCTTGAACAGAACACTTTTTTGTAGATTCCCTCATAGAGTCCTGGGGTGGTAGGGGGGATCCTGGCATAGGGGGTGCGGTGGGGCAGTGGTGGGGCACAAGGGTTGTCAACAAAGCTGCACTAAGCACTCTGATTTTCCAGAGGAAGTGGCTGCAGCCCAGAGTACTGCTGGGCTAGGACACCACTAGACTAATCGCTTCTTCCACTCTTTCTGATCCTATCCTTCCCATGAGATACCAACACTGTCATATTTATGAAGGCAGACCCCAAAGACTTTGAAAGGATACAAACAGAGAAAGAAAAATAAATCAGAATTTCAGCCTGAAAAAAGGTTACAACCAAATGCCTGATGTGCCACACTCCACACCCTACAACACAGCAAGGACACCAAACAGCTGTGCTCCAGGATGAGATGGCTAGGTAAGGCCAAAAGGAACAAGCCCTTGGGGAAGAGGGGATTCCTGTACAGCCCAGAGCAGGTAGGCTCCTCCTCAGCCCTCCCCTCAGGGCAGGTGGGTTATAACATGTTATTACTGTAAAATATTTACTGAGTATGTTTACGTATCATAGCACTTAAATATGAAGACATTTTAAACTCTAGACACCAATGAAATAGGTTTTACCACATCAAAGTCAATTTCACTAAAGGTGCTTATTTGATAAACACATTTTTAAATTATACTCTATATACCTGAAGCATAAATACTAAGTTTAGGAAAGTTTTATTTACAAAAATGCATTTGTTTCTTTAAATAACAGAAAACTGTTTTACTCATTATATCAAATTCCTTAAACTAAAATGGAGGGGGGGACAGCCTAATGAAAACTCACAAACTGAGCCCTCTCTCTGCTAATATGTTGGTTTATTATTTTGGCCATCAGCTTCTACATCCCAGGATCAAATTTAATCCATTAGCACTAACTTAAGCATTAAATAAGAAAAAATTACTGAGAAAAATTAAACTTTTTCTTTTTTTAAGCAAGAGCAAAATCCAAAGAGCAGCATCATTCTTGCTACTATTTTTAGAACACTTCCTTATGTGCCAGGCACGCACAGTCTTCCAGTTAACTCTTAGAACCACGGAGTGAACCATACTATCATCCCCTCTGGGGGGCATAGAAGTGAAATTCTTTGCCAAGTCCACCATTACTAAGCAGAAGAGCTGGGACTCAGTGCTGCCCGACACCAAAGCCAACCACTATACTTCACTGCAAAAATGTCATTTGTACTTTATCATTTGACTAGACTCAAGCACCTGAAGAGATCCTTGCTCAATTAGCATAGAAAACCTTCCCAAAGAAAGAGTTTACATTGCTAAAAAGGGGCTTTTGTAAGAAACGCACTTTAAAAACTGGACTTGGAGCTGTTTACAGTAATTTCTTGAAAATCATCTGCCTTTAGCCACTCAAAAACATTTTCTGGCTCTCACCAAAGAATTTTTTCCCCTACCTGAGAAACTGGAAAAAAATCTCGATTCATATTCCACCACTTTCAGCAACCTCCCTGCCTCTTTGCTTTTAAAATACAGAAAAAATTAGAAATGAACATTAAGACATTAAGTTGATAATGGGTTCTAGTGAAAAAGTGTTTGTGCAAGATATGCTTTTTTTTATTTTTTATTTTTATTTTTTTTGAGTTGGAGTCTCCCAGACTTGAGTGCAGTGGCCACTCCCGGCCCCTGCAGCCTCGACCTGCTGGGCTCCGGCGATCCTTCTGCCTCAGCCTTCTGAGTAGCCGGAATTACAGGCATGCGCTACCATGCCCAGCTGATTTTTTGATTTATTGTAGAGATGAGGTCTCGCTGCCCAGGCGGGTCTCGAACCCACGGGCTCAGGCAATCCACTCACCTCAGCCTCCCAAAGGCGTGGGATTACAGGCTGAGCCACTGAGCCCGGCTAAGATATGCTTTACATGTAGATTTTTAACACAAACTTTAAAATCTTTGCCCACAAGAGGGCACTGCCATCCAACTATGCCTTCAAATATACTGAACAGTCTCTAAATCCACTACTGGAAGTGATCTGAAAGTGCCTGACCATGTAAGGCAGCAGAATAAAGTGGGAAACATTTTCACATTTATTTTTAATAGGAACCATGCCTGCATTTATTTATATCATCTCTGAGGATGGGGAAAAAAAGTTCTAACTTACTACAAAAAGAATCTTGACAATGGTTTGCTTCACAGCATAGCAAAGGCGAGATGAGACGAGCATCTGACAAAGCAGAAATTTCCTTACGCAAAATCACTGTATTGGACTTGTTTTTTTCCCCTAAGTATCCCTGAGGATACTATCACACACACACTATCACAAGTCAGGAGCTGGGTCACAAACCTCACATCTTGATTATACACACACTTTAATAAAGAGCTTTCGGAGCTCTCATATACACTAGTGACAAGTTACACTTTTAGGACAGAAACGAATGTTTAGATTCATTTTAACAGCAAAAGGAAGAGGTTCTCTACTGAGATCAAGTGTTGCTCACACCAAAGAGAGCGACCACAGCGCATTCGGCAGCCATAGGTCCTCCTAGGGCTCGCTAAATCTCAGCCACAAACTTCTAACAAACAAAAGCTCTTTTCAGATCTAAGGACCGGGAAGCCACTATACAGCTCCAAAAGGCAGAAAGCCCTTCTTAGGAAATAAGAAGGAAAAGTTGGAACAAAAGTAACATTGAAAACGCAGGAGTTTCCCGAAAGCAAAGAGAACAGATGGAGTACTGGCCATTGGGGGGGGGAATCATCCACCAAAGTTGATGGTGGAGGAAATATGAGGTTGGACCATAAGAAAATGTCATCTTTGTAGCTCCAAAGCTGCCAAATATTAACAACTTCACATGGTTGGTGTGCACTACACTTTTTCCAGTCATATTCTACCACATTTTTCATTTTTGAAGAGAAAAAAGGTTGATACTATAAAGACTATTTAGAGATCACATCTTAGGATTCTCACAAGTCTTTGAAATTATAAAGTTTTTTTCTGAAGGCAGTGCAGTAAGCATATGTTGCCAACACTATCTACTCAAATATGTAACATCTGGGCACTGTCTCAAAGAAGGCAAGATCAAAAGAAAGATATGTAAAATTCTTCCCCAAGTACAAGAAACAAGCACTGCTTAAGGTGTGGCCAAAACTTACACGCCTCTGAGATCCATCCTGAGATAAATTAAAACAAGTTTTATCAGCTTGCCAAGGCTAACATTAGGAAAAAGTGTTTTTTAAAAGAGCAAAATATCTTAAACAAATACCTGTGGCTTAAAACAATCAAATTATCAGACAGTTCACTCAAATAAAGGAATGGCCGCATTCAAAGTGAAAAGAGCTAAATGTATGGAAAAGCAAACCGTTAGGCTCCTTTCCAAAGGCAACTGGAATTTCAGCAAATCAGGTACTGGCTTAGCATGTTCCTGGCCTCAACGAAATGGGACACTGTTCTGCCTACCACAACATACTTATCAAACAAATAGATGCTAACCAAAGAACAAATGGCCAGTGGTAGAAAGAACAAGCAAAAAGTGCAAACTTTAAAAACCAATTCTTTTTCTTAACATCACAATCCTTAAAAAAAGATTATTATCTGGGACTTCTACAAGCTGCTCAGAGGAACAGTTTAGACGAGCCCAACAATCCCATTTAGAGTCTTTTAACATGCAATTACAATGGTTGTTCATTCAGTAAAGTGCAAAATTCCAAACCTCTCAGCTCCAATTAGCCGTTGAACTTTGACTTTGGCTGCAGCCTGGAGCCCAATACTGGTCTACATCCATTGTGAGAGACAGTTCTGAGAGTCTGGCAAAGGGGCACTCAGCAGACATATCACACAAGCAACAGCTGGAACTCAGAAGCCACTTAGAAGCACTTTAGCATGTTCATTGATTAACAATCCTGCACTCTCTTTAAACAGACACAATTGTTCTTTAACTGGAAAAATATTTACCATACCAACACAGAGCAAACAGTAAGTTTCAAGAAATATTTATTAGGTGAACAAATAGGAAAATGTGTAAGTGGTGCTCCCTGTAAGTACCAATACCAAAACACACCTCTGGGTCTCCGATCCTTTTATTTTATTGCATGTATGTAAAATACACCAGAGTTCAGCAGTTGTGGGAGGAGATGGCCAAGGTCACTGATGAAAACTGGTGTTTCAGACATCAGGGAAGAAAGATGGAAGAACAGGTGGTTGCTTGTTTCCCTTAAGTCAATTAGGAATGCTCTTAATCAACACATCGCAAAGGAAGAAACATCATATAGTAAGAAGGTGTTCTAGAAAGACGAAAATAAAGTCAGCAGCTTTGCATTTAAGTCCTGGCTCCCCTTCCACTTGTTATATGGCAGGGCAAAGTTATAGCACTTCCCTGGGCCCAAATTCCTTACCAGTAAAAATAAAGGTTGAGGAGAATGTTGGACCGTGGCCAACTGATATTCCTTCTGCTTCTAAAACCCTAGAAGGAAGCCTACACTACAGTCTTCACCATTAACAGCACACCAATGTGTAGCTTCTCAAAGGTGCACACTTGCAGGAATCACCTAAGGGCTAGAGAGAGAGCTGAACAGGGAGGGGGCTACGAATCTGCATTTCAAAGAAGTTGCCTGGGGCAGACCAGACTAGATTGGCAAGGGGCTCAGAGTTTGGGCCTGGGTCCTAACTTACATGGAATGTTCAGAGAATCTGAAGTGGGGGCAGGACCAGCCCACAACTGGGACTCACACATGCACACCCCTACCTATAAGGGGTGGGCAAAGGCTGAGGAAGGTGCGAGTGAGCTGGACTCAGCAGAGGCAACCACAGTTCTCACAAAGGAGGCTGAGCTTTATGGGCAGCCGCCTCCTCTCACTTGGGTGTGCCTGTGTCCTATTAGAGAAAAAATTGTGACTAGTGAGAGCTTTGCCACAGGAGCTGGTGCTGAAGAAGCTGCTCACAAGACGTTTTTCTATTGGAAAGAGATGGTGCAGAGCACCAGGAAGTCCTAGCAGCAACAGCAACCCAAGGGTCACGGTACAGGTAGGGAAGTTTAGCTATCTAAGGTGGACACTGGGGCTACAGAGAAGCCTGCAGCACTCTAAGCCCAACTGTGAGAAAACTACCTCCGCCCCCAGACCAGCAGAACAGCACTTTATCCCCTGGGGGGGGGGGGTGAAGGAGTGGGGGGGAGGACAACTGCAAATGGGGAAAGGAACCAGAAAAAAGATGGAGATTTGGGGTAACTATGACAATGAAAATTATACTCATGAGGAGGTAAGAACAAGGGGGATGGGAGTAACAGGATACTGGGGTTAATAAGGAAAAAAAGAAGGAAGTGATGTCAATGAAATCTGAGCTTTCTATTAAGAGCACAACACATACTGGGTAGCCCACAAAAAAAGGGGCCTCTCCTAGCTCTGCAGAAGTCCTGATAAAGGACCCTACGGGTCAGGTGCAGTGGCCATGCCTGTAATCCCAGCACTTGGGAAGCTGAGGCAAGTGGTTTGCTTGAGCCCAGCAGTTCGAGAGCAGTCTGGGCAACATAGCAAAACTTCATCTCTACAAGAAATAAGAAATTAACCGGGTATGGTGGCGATCACCTGTAGTCCCAGTTACTCAGGATGCTGAAATGGAAGATGGCCTGAGCATAAGAGGTTGAGCTGTGAGCCATGATCGTGCCACTGCACTCCAGCCTGGGTGGCAGAGTAATACCCCGACTCAAAACAACAACAACAACAAAACAAAACAAAAACCAGCATCCTATCAACCAGAAGATACCCTGCACCTCCTTCCTGTGACCCAGAAACAATATGGCACACAATTCTCTAGTTTGAGTCTCTTCCTTTCAGGAATACCATCTTCAGTGAAACACCACTGTAGTCACAAAAATGTATAACTCTTGGTTTTGAAATGCCTCATTTGAGAAAAAATTTTCACTGAAAGTTAAGACATTATGTGCAAACATGTTGAAAAGATGAGAGAAAAACATCATTCCTTCTTTAAATCTGCTGTATTTTAATATGAAATAGATCTACATTTTTACACTACACTTTCCAAATAATTTACTTTTATTTCATTAATATCTGCTTATTATTGACAGTTAAAAAACATTTAGATGTTAAGATATATCATTTTTAGCTTAAAATTTTGGATTAAACATCATTCTACTAAAAAAAAAAAAAACCTTGGAAATTGTAAAATCACATAGCAAGGCTGATACAATCCTTTCTTGTTACACATAAATACCTAAAAATGTGGTTCCAATTTCTTTCTTTTTTTTTTTAAACCATGCTCATTTTCTCTCAAATTACTTCCAAAAACGAAGGTCTCTCTGATGTTAATCGTGTGTACACTTCGGCTTACACTTTAAAGAGTCTTCCTCTCCTGGGAAGTGACTTTTGTATACAAATCATGGAAAGCTACTTAGACAAAGTGCTGGAGATGATTAAAAAGGGTCAGATTCAAATTTATACCTTAAAAAAAAAGCAGAAGCAGATGTCAACTGACTCATTTGTGTATATTTTGAACATGAGTTGAAGATATGCATGTGCATTTCATCAGGACATTTAAAGACTCCCCAACTTTTGACTGTGGTTATGTATCAGCAACAACTTTAGAAACTGAGAAGAAAATGGAAAGAAAACCTTTACAACTTATATTGTGGTTATATTATGCTGGATACCCTGAATCTTATTACAATTCGATCTAACTCAAACACTTTTAAATCTGACCCAAAAGGAGTCTGCTCATTTAGAAACAACACTCAGAATTTTTAGAATTGAAGGCAGATCGTATATATTTTATCATCTAGAATTAATAAAGGAATTAAAGTACCATTTTGTTCATTTATTACTTGAACAATAAAAATTTCAACTCCTCTAAATTGTCTTTCTTCTTCTTTTTTTTTAATACCACAGAGAAAAAAAAAAACCCTGCAAATTTTCTTTGATTTACCAAACCTTTACAGAAAATCTCACTCCACACCAGGCACTGAGCATCTTGCTAGGTCCTGGAAGCACAGAAATGATGAGTACAGTACAACCCTGGCCCCCAAGAGACACCCAGGCTTTTCAGGAGTGACACCTGGAATAGATATGAAGCAGGCGTATGAGCAGAAGGGTGTGGGAACGGAGGGAGAATGGTGCTAAGTGGGTATATCCTGCTGGAACATGTTGTACTCAGTGACTGCTGGGATGCCGGGCAGAAGGCCCCTTCCTTCTTAAAGAATATAACACTTTGATCACACACTTCGCTATAATACCACTTTCTCTTGAAACAGGAAATCTGTTTTGTAAGTTGACTATGGTCTACAATGGGCCAAAAAAAATTAGGTGGGGACGTTTATGTAGAAATTCCAGACTGCTCAGCTTATTTCATTAGGCAATGACTATTCTTCTAAAACAATCACTGAGAAAAATGTCTAAAGCAATAGTCATATATAGACTTCCCTAGGTCATCAACGAAAAACCCCAATAACTCATATATTTAAGTACATATAATTTCTGTAGCAAACAACTCTGTGACCCTGGGCCACACTGACAGATTTTTATAACAAATCCTTGTTCCTAGAGTTATTGTGACAATGTCACCCTTCAATTACGTAAACATGTCAAAGCATCCACCCAAGTATTCAGTTACACCATGGGTCGAATCACATCCTCCTACACATGGTGAAGTATAGTTCATAGCACAACCAAAAACCAGCAAACCTACAAGAGTGATATACAAGCCTTCTGACAACCCAGCAGAGAGTTAAACCTTAAAAGTAATCAACAGTCAGTATGAATTAAAATGTTTGGCTCTGTTTGTATTAAATCCTCCTGCAGTGACAGAAAACCCCCACCAGGTGGAGTTTCACATTCTTGGTTTCTTATATAAGCTCCTTCCCATCTACTGTATTTCACATTTGTCTTGATTCATTTGTCAGGAATCAGGCTACCTATCCTCTCAAAATTAAACGTAACAGTTTTATTTATTATAAAGCAAGTAGTAAGAAGGAAAGAAACTCAATAACGTAAGTCATTTTTAAAAAATTTGCTCACTTAAGAAAAACCTGTTGTTCATTAAAAATAGAATGAAAAAAATCAAATCACTGAATTAAGTCAGACTCAGTCCAAAACCTCAGACTCAAGGTGCCAGTCTGAACTTTGAGATCACCACATCTTCAGAAGGTCTTCCTGATTTTTTTCCCCCAAATCATTACCAGTTCACTTATTTAAGGGAAAAGGGTCAGATTTTATCATAAACTGTTAAACTGGGTAGGACTAGAGACAACCTGCCTAACTTCTGGTATTCACAACTGCACAGGTAACCAGGTCCCGGACATGACATGTAACCATTAAACAGATAAGCATCCGATGAGGGAGACACTCTGAGTAGTCACAAGATCTCCCACACAGAAGGTGCTGCTCTCGGGTAATACAAGTAGTGTAGGCAGAACCTAACCACAGTCTCCTAGTCTCCTAGCACAGACCTGGACACGCCTCATGAAGAGGTCCACTCCCTGTTGGCAAAGCAGGAGACTGATGCTCCTAACTAAGCTGCAGGATGAGCACCAAGACTGACTTCAGGGGTGGTGGGGGGTGGGGATCTGACCACGGGAATTCCCTATTCAATCTGGGCCAGCATGAGCCATCTTTGCACCTGCTCTCCCCATGCATAAGGCAGACTCAGCAAATCTGGGAAGAGGATTCTGCCCCAACGTCCCAACCCTATCCCACCTTCCCCAGGTCTAACAGGTGACCCAATCCATTGGGCACAGCCCCACCTCCACCCAGTCGGCACCCACCATGCTGGCCTATCCGTAGTTTAAATTAAACTTCCAATTCCTACCACTCTAGTCACCCCTGCCGTGAGTCGCACTCATATAATCTCCCCACCCCCACAAGTGTAAGCAGAACCTCTGGCTTCTGAGCAACAGGTTATGGCAAAGGTAATGGGACATCATTCCCTTGACTAATCGGGTTACATTTCCTGGCCACTAAATTTGTGGTGATTTGTTATGCAGCAAAAACTGATACACTGGTGAGAAGAATATATCCTCCCTGTCCACTGTACAAATCTCTGCCAGACCTCGACCTTTGCACCTGTTCCCCTGCCTTGAGGGGATCACTATAACCAACACCTTACAAATTCTTCTTGATATAAGCAAATATGTACCTATACAAAGATACATTTTTCTACCTTTTAAAATATTACAAACGGAAGTATGTACATAACCCTTCCTTATCTTTCTCCCTCCAAATTATCTTGAAAAAGAACAAATAGAGCTTACACCCTTTTAATGACTGCTCCGAACTCCATCATGAGTGTACCATAATGCTTTAAATCAGTTACTGATTTACAGAGAAACATTTTGACTTCAGAAAGCTTCTAATCTTAGGTTTGCACACTTGTCACTTCACAGTGGGTGTGGTTAATTTCTAGAAGTGAAATTTGCTGGGCCAATGGGCATGTACACATATAATTCTGCTAGACCGGCTGTACTGATTTATACTCCCACAGGCAATGTTTGCGAGTGCCTGTTTCCTCGCCCCTTGCCAATCCAAGTGTCAGCAGACTGACATCAAATTCATTTTATACTCCAGTACCAACTCTTGACTTACATGGGTTAGCGTCATCATTATCTCTAACTCATTAGGTTCACCTGAACAATGTTTATGAAGTACCCACTCTGTGTTCTCTAAACACAAAAGAACAAAACCCATCAATTAAATTAATAAGAGCTTCTGAAACTCAGCAGAGAGGAAGACTAATTCAACTTGGGCGAAACCTCCCTGGAGGAAGTAAGCTCTGACTTAGATCTTGTAGGACATGCAGGCTTTGAACAAAGAGAAAGGAGTTCCAGGAGGGAAGCGAGGACAGTGCGATAAGACACGAAAGCCCAGGACATGGCCAGCGGCAGACCAGTTTGAGGAGGGAAAGATAACGCTCAAGTGTCGCTTCTAAGAGTGACTGACCCAGCAAGGCCTCCGCTTGGGAGGAAACAGGCAGTGGACAGAACACTGGACCGAGAGAACTCCACTCCTGGCATCAGCTAAGCAGTCGTGAGGAAAACCAGTTTACCTGGGCTTCAGTTTCCTCAGGGAGGTTAGTCCAGAAACTCAACTTGCTGTAGCCACAGAGCAGCATGTGCTGCATGAACCTCATGGGAAAGATTAGCATCAGGCCAGCAGAACAGTGTTGGCAGGGAGGAACAGGCAGGGGCTTCTCGGCTCCATATTCCAGTCACTCCATCCTGACAACCTGAGGGGCACCAAGAAACTCTTAGGAATATGGGATGCAGAGTATGACAACAAGGAGGCCGAGACAACTTAGGTACCCTTCAGCTGTGAAAACTACAAGACAGCACACCTCTACCTTCACGTCTATTCTTCAATTCATTTAACATGAATTCACCAAGTACCTACTATATCTCAGGCTGGGAAGACAGGAGTGAACAGTATAAAGATGCTTCCCTCTCAGGTTCAATTTCTATTTGGAAGGGAAAGAGAAAAATGAACAAATTTATAATGTCAGAGCAATGAGAGCAAGAGAGAAAAGTGTAATAAGTGCTCCATCCATCAAAACTCTACTCACCCTTCTCATCAGAAGGCATTCAGCCTTTTCAGACTTGCATCCTCAGACTGACAGTCCTCTTCTCTCAAATCCTGCAGCACTTTGGACCAGGCATAAGTCTCTGCCACCTGTTAACTATTTCACTGCACTGGGCATGTCTCACTCAGAGCATAAGCCTCTTGTGGTACGACCCCAGTCTTGGACAGCCAGCACAGCGTACTTGGGTACTCAGTGCTGTTGACTGCCATGACAACACTGCCATTTTAGAGTCAAACGCATTCTTAAAGCTTTCTTCCTTTCCCCAACACTATGGACTAGAATTTCCAAGTAACAAAATTACTTGAAAGGGCAGAATCAAATGAACACACTAACTCAACAGGATACCAAATCGGATCTGGTAAGAAGAAAATGACCTCCAGGTAGCCCAGGTGTTTGCAACAGAAGTAACCACCTAGTCAAGGCCCAAACCATGGGATGGAACCTAAAGGAAAAGAGTGGGGGCAACTGCCTATTCCAGGGAGCCTGGGCAGATGAGGATGTGCACAAGAAAAGGGCATACCCAGAGTCCCTGCCCACCAGGCCTCTCAGTCACCTCCTCCCTGGGATGGGGACTGGCCCTCCCACTCTCCCGCCGCCACCCTCCTGATCTCACACCCCCGCAGGCAGCTGAGTGCTCTGTTCCAGGCACTCAAAAAACCTATCCTGCCACCATGTTCCCCCTTCCTCTTCTTATAACAGAAAAAAAGGTGCCTATCGGAGTTCTTTTTTTATGTCAAAAGAGCTGACAATCCCTACATAGTATCAATTGTGTATTATTATTCACAACTGAGAAAGCACATGGACAAAAAGCTGTGACACAAATGTTCACAACAGCCAAGAGGTGGAAACAACCCAGGTGCCCATCAACAAATTAATACATTTATAATATGCAGTATAACCATACACTGGGACATTCAGCCATAAAAAGGAATGAAGTACTGACACAAGCTACAATGTGGATGAACCCTGAAAACATTTGCTAAGTACCACAAAGAAGCCAAACGTAGCAGGTCCTGTATTGTATGGTTTCATTTATATGAAATATCCAGAATAGGCAAACCCCAAGAGATAGATAACAGATTAGTGGTTGCCAAAGTTTGGGAGAAGGAGTGCAGGAGTGACTGTTAATGGGTACAGGGTATCTGTCCTTTTGGGATGATGAAAATGTTTTGGAGCTAGGGAGTGGTCTCAGTTACACAATATTGTAAATGTACTAAATGACACTGAATTGGACATTTTAAAATGGAAAATTTTAGTTAATGTGTATTTTGTCACAATAAATAAGTACCTGCAAATTCAATGAACTTGAAACAACTACAGTTAATAATAACAACAATGGCTAGCATTTACTGAACTAGGCATTGCTCTAAGTACTCATATTTAACCCTGAAATAATTAGCCTCATTTTACACAAAATAATACAGGCACAGAGAGATTAAGTATCCAAAATTAAATAGCCAGCAGGTGGCAGAGTCTCAGAACAGGAATCTGAAGCCCATCAAGTTTCAGAACGTATGTTCTTTGTCACAGCTCCATGGCCTCACAATACAGAGCGCTCCTCACTTGGGCCCACTCCAGTCTTTTTCACCACCCACCTACCCCAAACATCATCTCATTCCCCACTGAGAACTACCTACTCAGCCTTTGTGTGTGCAGTGCCTTCCACCTGGAGCACCCAACGAGTGCTGCTGCCTGGTAAGCCTCTCCAGGGTTCTTGTACAATCTGTCTTACACTGTTCTTTCCACTTGCATTCATGCCTGCAAATACTGACTGAGAGCCCATTTTCACCTGAAGACAGGAAAAAAGAACTACTTTTATGCCCCCAGCAAAACCAAAGTTACCTTGTATTCTGCTGGTGCACAACGTGGATTGCAAATCTATGAACCACAAGACTGGGTCAGTGGAGACATTTTGTTTGGCCAACACAGTGTTTCCAAACACCAACAACGTAATCTGAATGCCATCCCCAGGGCACCCAATTCTGGTGTGGCAGACTGCTGTTAGTATTGTCTTGTGGCAGGTGGCTCCAGGCAAGTAAGCTACCCTGACCTAGTCACTGACTGACTCACTCATTCCTCCCAGTTACTTTTCTTTCCATCACTGTTCTTTCACATACAGTAAATCATGTCTACAAATGATACCAACAGAAATAAAGGACATAACAGATATATCACTTCATTTCTAAGGATAAAAAAACTCTCTATATAATTTCTAAGATGGAAATATCCCTAAAATTGAAAAAACTTCAAATCAGAGTAAAACTAAAATGTAAGAGCTTCTAGAAGCAGGGTCCCTTCTTGGTGCCCACACTTCTAAGCAAGATGGGGAGGAAGGTGCCCTAGCAGTATGGGTCCAGCCTGGCAGAGGGTCACTGCTAGCAGTCTCAACTCCAGGGATTTCTGAGAAAAGGTCGGGGACCTTTGTTTTAGAAGGTTTACTTTTAAATTTCACCAGGAAAACCAGACATTTAGTGTTTGAGTTATTTCTGTTTAGCTTACAACACTGCTCAAGTTCAGAGAATAAGCACCAAAAACAGAAATGGAAGGGGACGCTGACTGAACACACCGTGCCTGAATCTTATTTCAAAGCTTTAGCTCTCTTGATTAGCAGGAAGAGGACCAGTTGTATTAACACACAGAAAGTCCACAACCATACCCTCCAAAGCAAAGCTGCACTCAGCACACTATAAAACAAGAACCAAGTCAATATGCACAAACTTCAAAAAGGTCAGACAAGGGTCTTAATCTGGCATGAGGAGTAAGTATCTTTGCTTGTGGAAAAAAATCATATTAAGTCAGAAGTCTTGGATATTACTATTTACATCTAATAGGAATCAAAATAGAAAGTTATTTTCTATTTAACTGTTAAATTAAGATCCTCTACACAAACCATTCTCTACAAATAAAACTTCAGCCCTAGCTGAGTTACTGAATACCTGTATACAAATTTTTGTTTTCTTTATCACACTTAAAAAGGGATCCATATTATTTTAAAAAGATCAGAGAAGAATTTTTTTTTTTTGAGTTGGGGTCTCACTCTGTCACCCAGGCTGAAGAAGGGAGAATTCTTTTTGTAAACAATGTCATTTTTTTTTTCTTCCAGTGAAAACGCACACTTAGGTGTCCCAGGTATACTGGGATTTCTTAAAGGGATGACTTCTACAAAGGTAAAATCCCCATAGAAAACAAATCTTCTATTTTACTCTCTGATCTCTTTGCTGCATAGACTGAGACTAAACTCCAGGCTCATTTCAGCATAGGCAGGAAGGAAGGAAGGAAGGACAGACGGACAGGAAGGGAAGGGAAGGGAAGGGAAGGGAAGGGAAGGGAAGGGAAGGGAAGGGAAGGGAAGGAAGGGAAGGGAGGGAAGGAAGGAAGGGAGAAAGAAAGTAATTTTTAGTTGTAAAAGGAAACAGGTTAAAATGTAACTGAGTATTAATACTTACGGCTGGTTCAACTTGACTTCGATCCGCAATATCTATGTGAACAATTTCAACAGTTTTCCATGTGTTTGGATCTAAACCATGTACCTACAAATGACAGAGAATGAAACAAAACAAACTGTAGATTATTCTTGCTAAGTAAAGCTATTATACTTACATATATAATCTTTGAGTCTCTGAGGGTACATTATAGGGAATAAAAAAATACAAATTACTATTTGATTAAATTCTGTCTGAAATCTTGAGGGATCTGGAAACTGTTACCACTTATATCCCCAAATAAAAAGGGGATGAGGAGAGGAAGATGCTGCCAAATAAACAGAAATCTGTCAGTATTATTTTCTGGTAGTCCTTAGAGATGCTCTATATAACAAATTGTACCTGTAACCCAAATGACACACAACAATGTCCTTGTAACCTGTAAATTCTATATATAGAAACATAAGGTGAGATTATAACTAGATTTCAAGAGGGTGCATTATACAGTTTAGTATCTCTCCCAACTTTGATTACGCTAAAGCTATTCAGTTTCAGTATAATATCAACTCCTCTATACTTTATGGTGTTGAGTCATTTATTTCTGAAACCCCATCTATGAACCAATTAAGAATTGTTTTTAAAATGCCAGAGATGTGACAGTGGATATGATGACTAGATTAAAGCATACCAAATTATCTTATTTAGACCCTAAATTTTAGATGAAAACATGAAATGTCAAATAATCACTTGAAAGAAAACTCAAGTCAAACACTACAAATTAAAACTCAAAAGTTCTTTACTTGGCATCAACACCATAAAAACACAAATTCCTAACAGTAAGAACAGAATTTTCCACAATCATTAACTTACTCTCTTGTAACAGCATGTCATAAGGTTGGAACAGGAGTTCTCAATTGAGTGGGCACCAGAAAACAGAGATGGCTGGGACCCACCTTCAGAGATTCTGACTCAGCAGCCCTTGGTAATGCCTAAATATGTACAACTCTAGCAAGTCCCCACATAACGTGCTGCTGTGCCTAGCCACCACACTTCTGAGAATCACAGAGATAACGGCATCAAACTATACCAAATGCCCTTCTAAGTACTGTGACAAAACTTACCAAAAGTTAATGATTACATTTCTCTGAGTCCTAACTGATATTCTTAAAACTTACATTAGAAGTAAATATGCACCAACTTACGTAAGTCAGGACCTTGTCAGTATTTTTATAAATGATTCGAAGTACCTTCTCCCCATGACTTTTGGTCATTTCTCTGATATCAACCCATATCCCAGCAAGGTGGAGTGGAGGTAAAAATTGAAGCAATCAAATTGGCTTTGCAGAGTACCTCCAGCAAATACACGGAGATGAAAAGCAATCTAGTTAATAAAACTAATGGCTAAATTGGGCTGGGGATTATCAGTGTATTTTGTTTTCCCATGCTCTCCCTGTCCCAGATAAAGAGAGTTGCTGATAAAAACAGCAACCTCACCAAAGTCCACTTAAGTGTCAAAGCAAAGGAACTGACAGGGAAAACCCGTTTGGTTTCTGATCGCTTGATTGCCTCACCTCAATTTGACATAGCTCGGTGTGGCCAGGTGCCAATCAAACACAGGTGACATTACTTTGGTGATGACAACAAGAACTACATATAGTACTCCCATTTCTAGGGGCTTCTGCACTGAAAGTACAGAGTTGAAACTTACATTTTCTAATGTTCCCAAGTCTGGTTTGTGCCATGTTTCAATTTTAATGAAGAAATCATCTTTCATATATTCATTCTGCAGAAAAACATAACAGGAAAATGACAGTGATCTTTCACTGGTTCTTTGGGGCCTATGTCTTAGGGAGCCTTTCCCAGCATAAGCGTCCATGCTTTGACTCTACAAGAAGAATGATTCTCAAATGACAATGAATCATTAGCTACTGATTTTTATAGACTTGTCAGATGCCACATGCTTCTAAATAATTTAAACAATCCTACGTGCCATACAACTGTAATGAAGCTGTGGAGTCTGGTGAGCAAATCTGGCATTCAAAAGAAGTAGTAAAAGCAAAGTCAAATCAATACAGAAATTGTGGACAAGGATGTAAAGAACTCAACACCGGGAACATGTGGTGGAGTGTGGGCTGGTGGAAGAAACACAGAGAAGGGAGTCATGCAGTGATGGGTAGTTTTAATAAAAAAGCAAAGATTGATCGAAAATAATTACTATGTAAAACAAAGTTTAAAGATGAAGAGTACATGCCAAAAATAGTTTTACTCACCGTTACAACTGAAGCATAATGGAGAGGCAGGCAAAAAAGGGGAAAAATTTCAGAATATTAATTGGAGTTAAAACAGTGTCCCAATATTCAATGTCACAAAGATTAAACTACCTAAAAACACAACATTTAGCGGCTAATGTCTGCAAAACATAGTCTCTATACAAGTTATAGGATACTTTAGATTATGGAGCACAAATAAAATATGAATGATAACCTGATTTTAAGATAATGCTAAAAAGAATAATGTCACAAAAGCAAAACATTATAAGGTTAATTTAGCAAATGACAAAAAGTTGTTTCAGAAGTCTGTCATATTCTTCCTCTACTATGTGACAACATAAGTAAAATACTATTGAAACTATACCAAAAGACACTTCTGAGTATAATTTCTGTATTCCCTCATTTGCTCAACCCTGGAGCCAGCACAGTCAGCAAGCACTTCAGTGTGACAGCCATCTGCAAATGAACGTGTGCCCTTCACAGAGATCTGGAGGAAGGAACCCAACACCATCGATTGGACAGTGACTGTCCAAGAACCCACAGAAGCCCTTGCTTAGTGTAACCCTTCTCAAAGACACTAGCACCAGAAGTCCCTCTCTTTGTGCTCAGGATGGAGGGGTAAGATGGCAGCTGGGGACCAGGCTTACTTGTTCTACAGTAGGGGTATGCATTCCAGGCTTTCTCATGAAACACCAAGGAGCCCTCGGGAGCAATCATCCGCACGAATGCAGGAACTTTGCTGTGAGGAGAAAGATACTGGATATATTTTCAACAGCACTATCAATTCTTTCTGGTATCTACCAAACTGCTTCAAAAAGTACTGTAATCAAAGGTAGTCACGTTCTAACTTTGATGAACTAGTATTCAAGACTGTTATCAACAGTTTATTTCAAATCCAAAATAATCAAGTGGACAATTAGTGTAAAAACAACAAATGATGAAGAATGTGAAACTACATGCAAGGCTGTTTTGGTTTTCAATAGAAGCAATTCTTTCTTAGGGGCTTTTGATCTACTCCTCTGATGTGAAACCTACGAGTTAACAGAAGCTACTTAACCTGCATATTAAACACAGAATTTATCTTGTAGTTAGATTTCATTACTGCATTACACTGTTTCTTAATGCAATAATCATCACAATAAGAGGATATCTCTCAATAAAAGTCTTTTAAAACATTTTACAGAACAGACCTAAAGAAAAATGACAATGTAAAGGACCCACGTAGAAAATGAGAAAGCATATCCCAAGTACAAAATGTAGGTGTGGGAGATGAATGTTGCTCATCGCCTCAAGTATGGTCAGAGGAAGAGAAGGGTCAAATAACATGATTAATATGTGAGAAGCTTATGCAAATTAATAAGATAATCAGGAACAATCCCAGGTGAAGGGGCAAAGGTCATTCACAGACCCATTATAGAGAGAAACCCCTACTCCTTACCAAATGAAAAGGAAAATCAGTCTGACCAGTCTTCAAAGAAATACAAATGAAATGACCATTTCTACTGATTGAAGCCTGCAGTTAAGAGTAACCACTTTACTTGCACAGACTTTTCACACAGATTGGATTTTAATCCTGACATCACTACTTAAAGTTGTGTGACCTTGGGCATATTACTTGGCCTCAATGAACTTCTTCACATATTGAATAAAGTTCACATTACCTGCTCTGTAGGGTTACTGAGAGGATTAAATCAGATAATATCCATAATGTGTGTAGCACATTGCACAGCACAATGAGAGCTCAAAAACTGGTAGCTATTGCTTTTTAATTATAAGCTGACATGGAGCTGGGTACTTTATTCATTTAAATCTTCCAATAACACTATGAAACATTATTTTATCACTTCATGAAACTAGCATTAAGTGGCTAAATAACTGTATGTCAAAACTATATCCTCAGCCAGGTTCGGTGGCTCAGTCTGTAATCCCTCGCTTGGGGAGGCTGAGGTGAGTAGATTGCCTAAGCCCGCGGGTTCAAGACCCGCCTGGGCAACTTGGCGAGACCTCATCTCTACAATAAATCAAAAATTAGCTGGGCGTGGTAGCGCACGCCTGTAGTTCCAGCTACTTGGAAGGCTGAGGCGGAAGGATCGCCTGAGCCCAGCAGGTTGAGGCTGCAGTGGCCAGGAGCGGCTACTGCACTCCAGTCTGGGAGATAGAGTGAGACTCCAACTCAAAAAAACCAAAACAAAAACAAAACAAAAAAAACTATGTCCTCAAACTTCAAGCCCTGATATATTTTCACCGTATCATTGATGCTTCCCTGAAAACTTTCAAGAACAATTTTACTTCCTCAACAAAAAGAACAAATTAAGAAAAATTGGAACCCAGAAAAGACTTGACACTGTAGTAAGACTGAACAGTTGGCCAAAGCTATTTCTATGTTGAATTTTTGCAGGTGATGCAAGGTAGACAGATTGTAAGGAACCCCACCCAACCAGAGAGCTATGCAGCAACAGAAGAGGTAGTCTGGACAACCCTTTCCTTCATCCCCTCAGTTACCGGGATGACAGTGCATAAGAATGGGGACCTGGTTTGAAGATTTCACTATTCTAACAAACTAAATCACTGGTAAAGAAAAGTCAAAGTACTCCTACAATAACTGGTAGTAGAAGTGAGATTCCAAGGGCATAAAAATATTTACGTGTGCCCTCACATTCCTAAAATAATGAAGGATGTCTATTCTTTGATCACTTATTCTTTTCAAATGGAACGATTCACACAAACGTCTAAAATATTATAACTGAAAAAAATGTCACCTTAAAAGTTAAAGAACATCTAATGGTGCAAAAAATTCCTCATATTGCTAAAGAACTAGAAACAAAATCCCTTTAAATGTGGGTGAGGTCTAACCAGGGGATAGTGCATTACATGTGAGTATTTTTTTGGTTTTTTTTTTGAGTTGGAGTCTCACTCTGTCGCCCAGACTGGAGTGCAGTGGCTGCTCCCGGCCACCGCAGCCTCGACCTGCTGGGCTCCGGCGATCCTTCCGCCTCAGCCTTCCGAGTAGCCGGAATTACAGGCGCGTGCTACCACGCCCGGCTAATTTTTTGATTTTATTGTAGAGATGAGGTCTCGCTGCCCAGGTGGGTCTCGAACCCGCGGGCTCAGGCAATCCACTCACCTCAGCCACCCAAAGGTGAGGGATTACAGGCTGAGCCACCGAGCCCGGCTAATTTTTTTAAGCCAAGCTATAAGATTACCTATTCATCTGAAGGTATGACAAACAGATGGTTCAGTTGGTCCAGCTTCAAAAAGGCAGGAGAAAAATAACTGAGTATTATTAGCTCAGAAACATAGTTTAGCTATCCAGTTTATTCCTGTAGTGCCTGATAAGTGAAAAACGTACCATGTAATCATAAAATGTAGAAAAATACAGGGAATAATCCCCAAAACTTAATATTCATAAAATGCTCTAAAATTTGCTGATTGGCAGTTCACCATTAAAGTCTATTAAGAGTCAAACCTACATGAAAGTTTTGATATTTCTTTATCTTACTATATCTTTAAAAAAATGTTTTATAAATGCCTATACCTTTTTTTTAAATTTTCAAGATGTGGAGTACAATTTAGGATTAGGTACACAAGTGGTCATTGTATGGTCCTCACTTCACCTGGTTTGAGATCAGGCACCCTTATTGATGTTGTGTGCCTCCTCTCCCTCCCCAAATGCCTGTATCTTATTTTCAGGATACTTCTTCTGCCATGTGAATTCCAACAATTCATTTATGTTTTGACATGGTTAATAAAGTTCAAACCTTTGAGCTAGTTTTGTTTCAAATTTACCGGCTTTTTTACACTTAACATAAGAATATTAACAAAGATATCTCTCTTCAATGGATCTAAGTAATTGACTAAACTTGAGGAAAATGCAAAAATGGAGTAAATATAATTAAATTTCAATTCTACTTTAAAGGATAGGGATTTTCATTAATGGCACCCTTAATATATTCTCAATGGGGCAGTTCAAGTTTGCCATTTATATATAATTGAAAGCATATATGTACATCATTTTCCCACCTCAGCTGCTACTTAGGAAGTCACTTTAGAAAAATGCAGGAAATTGCTTCTTTGGAAACCTAGAAAGTCTCAGAAAAGGGACAATTCTTAACTGAATTAACAAAAGGGAGCTAGGCTTTCAAAAATAAACATAGAAAAAGAACTGTTCTTCTCTTGTTCTACCAAACTATTCATGAAATGATGTTCTCTCATGACAAACCAATATTCCTAACAGTGCTTGCTTACTTCAAGGTAAACGTGTCTAGATTTCAGCTGCTTAAGACTGAGTTATCCCTAGTGTAATGCCCAAAAGCATGATGGTTCTTTAAGAATTCTTTGCCCTTTTTCCACTCTGAATGTACTTTAAGAATATTTAATTTCACAGTAAAAAGGAACAGAAATGTTTTATTCAATTGTGTTGAGAAGACAGTATTAAGATCTAACCTTAATATAACAATGGCGCCGAGTCTGTACTGGGGCAAGGCAACTGTCATAGAAGTATAGGAAACAAAAGGCTTCTATATGGTTCAGCAGACACATAACAGATGACTGTAATGTGCACTGAACAGCTGATCTAGAAACATTCCTTTTTTAAAAATTCTATTCCTGAAATAAGTAATACCATGCCAAATCACTTGGAAGTGCACTTTTCCTTTGAAATCTTTATGTCTATCTGTAACAATATAAGCAAAACTACTTTTTCCACCCTTTTCATCCTACTGCAGATGAACATCAAAATGTAGAAAAATACAGGGAATAATTTGAAGACCAGTTTAACTTACCACAAATAAACCAATTAATCTTTCATCATTTTATAGTCAACTCAAATATACCTAAAATACACTGGGAGGCCTTCTCTTCCCAGAGTTGGGAAAAGCTGAGTTGATGGGGCAAAAAAAAAAAAAAAAAAAAAAGGAAATACCTTGGGCACACCTCATTCACTCAAGTATTTACTGAGTGTCCACATTGCAAGGGGTTGTATAAATAATGGTGGGCACACAGGGACAAATTCCTACCCAGAACCTACCATCCAAGGAGGAAGCCAGGAAGGCCTCTCTGAGGAAGTGATATTACAATGGTGATCTGAGAGTGCAGGGGCAGGGAAGAGCACAGCAGGCAGAGGGAACAGCATGACCACAGGTCATAAGAAAGCAGAAGAGATTTGATCTGCCTGAGTCACTGGAGGGCTCAAGCATGGCTAGCCAACAGTGATCAAAGGAAGAGAGGGGAGCAAGACAAGGTTGATGAAGTCAGGAAGGAACAGAAAGAGCACATGAACTCATAATCTGATTTGAGTTTTAAAATCATTCTGGCTTTGTGGCAAAAATTAACTGGAGAGGGTGAGAATGGATGGTGGCAAAAATTAACTCAAAGTGAATAAAGACCTTTTAGTGAGAACTAAAACTATAAAATTCTTAGAAGAAAACATAGATGCAAATATTTGTGACCTTGGATTAGGCAATGGCTTCTTAGATATGACACCAAAAACATAAACCAAAAGAAAAAAAATTGGACTTCATCAAAATTATGACTATTTTTAAGCTTCAAAACAAACTATCAAGAAAGTGAAAAGACAACTCAGAGAATAGGGAAAATACATCTGCAAATCATTTATCTGATAAAAAAATAAACTAGTACCCAGAATAAAGAACTCAGACAACTCAATAATAAAACTAAATTAAAAAGTGACTAAGAGGTTTCAACAGATATTTCTCCAAAGAAGATAGACAAGTGCCCAAAAAGACATGAAAATATGTTAACATCATTAATCATCAGGAAAACGCAAATCAAAACCACATGAGGCACTACTTCACACACACTAGGATGACTATAATGAAAAAGACAGATAATAACAAGTGTTAATGAGGACATGGAGAACTGGGACCCTCACACGCTGCTTGAGATTGTCAAGTGGCATAGTTGCTTTGAAAATTACTCTGACAGTTCCTCAAAAGGTAAAACATAAGGTTATCATAACACCCAGCCAATTCCACTTACAGGAAAATACACCTCCAAGAGAAGTGAAAACTATGGTCACACCAAAAAAGTATACACAAATGTTCATCAGCAGCATTATTCATAGCAGCCAAAAAGTGGAAACAACCTATATGTCCAACAACTGATGGATAAACAAAATGTGGCATTTTCATACAAGGGAATATTATTCAGCAATCAAAAGGAAAGAACTGACACATGCTTTAAGATGGACAGGCCTCGAAAACACTATGCCAAGTGAAAGAAGCCAGTCACAAAAGACCATGTATTACATGATTCACTTTATCGAGAATGTTCACAAAAGGCACATCTACAGAGACAGAAAGTAGATCTGTGGTTACCAGGAGCTAAGGGGAGGGTAACAGGTAGTAATTGCTAATGAGTACTGGGTGTTTTCTGGAATGTTGAAAAATGTTCTGAAATTAGATAACAAAGACAGTTGCACAAATCCGTGAATATACTAAAATCTACCAGAGTATACATTTTAAAAGGGTGAGTTTTATAGTACGTAAATTATATCTCAATTTATATAAGCTAGAAAAACTGTGGGGGAAAAGAGTGGATGGCAGGCTATCAGCCTGGAGGCAACTGGAGAAGTTCCAGAGACATAATGGCAACTTATACTAATAGCAGTGATGGAGACCAAGGAAAAGAAGAAGAAATGGAAAGACATTAACAGGAAAATTATAAAAATTATTTTAAAATTCTGATTTGTGGGAAGGTGATAAAATTAGATACAAACTGGCTAACTTCTGGGATATGAGACTGAAGTACTGAGAAATATAAAAAACAAAGAGTATTTTTCATCCATCAAAAGGGGAATAGTAATAAAAATGAGATACACCATAAAGAGGAAACAATGCATCTCAGAAAATGTTTCTGAAATAGAATCACTCTTGATTTAGAAAACTTGGAACTGTGCAAAATTTAAGACTCTGAGCTACAAAGATATTTTTAATTTACTGTAGAGACGAGGCCTCATCAAGTTGCCCCGGCTGGTCTTGAACCCATAAGCTCAGGCAATCCACTTGCCTCAGCCTTCCAAAGTGCTGGGACTACAGACTGAGTCACCAAGTTCAGCCTAAATTTCTCATTTTTAAATACAATTTAAGTTCCTGACAAATGACTCCTTTTGCTTACAAAAAAAAAAAAAAGTCTTACTTTGAACCATATGTAATTTGAAAATAATGATTTTTCAATAAATCCTCTTCAATAAATCCATTTCAACCTTCGGAAAACAAAGCCATTCTGGAGTTGGCAAAGCTTTACAAAGTCTCCATCATCTGAGACAGACTGAAGATGGCGAAGGTATGTTTATGTGGTAAAAAAAGAACAGAAATGACTTTCTCTGAGAAGGGAAAGCAAACAAACTAATCAAAAGGACTGACCAGTAAGGTCTCAGGAGAGCTGCAAGTTTTTCCATGGAATACCATCTCAAAGTTGCAATACCATTTCCTTGTCTTGCTCCAAAACACTCTAGCCAATAAACTCCCTCTTCTCTCACCATCATCCACTACTAAATGCATATTAAATAAGGAAACGTACTCAACCTTGGTGGAAAATGGGGTTCAACAAGACAGACATGTATACATGGGAATACATGACTAGGTGTCAAAATCAGTAAAGTGACAAAAAGTGATGAGTTTAGGGAAGAGGGATCATTATGAACAAAAGTAGTCAAGGAATGTCTCTGCACAGGACAGGTCTGAGATATGCTCAGAAAACCAAGCGGGTTCTGAGAAGCCCGACATCAGAAAGAAAAAAAGAGTGCAAGAGGCCAAACAAAAGCTCAGAGTGGACTGAACAGATTCCTTAATGAGGAAAACAGAGAGACTGGCTTGCTCGGAGTCAAGGGCTTTTATTCTGGATGGAGTTGGGGATAACCTTAAGTACCTTGTCAAGTTTAACTTTATTTTTGAAGACAATTTTAGACTTTAAAGGCTTTTGGAAGAATGTATCTGTAAACTCCCACGGAGTTAACTTCAGGAAATGGAAAATATTCTAACTCTCCCACAGCGCTCAGCAGTAGAGAATAGTAGTTAATGCATGTTTTGGAGTCACAATGATGGCCTGGGTGAAGTCCAGTATCTCTGCTACCAAGTAACAGTGAGGCATGGAGCAAGTTACTTACACTTTTTCAGACCTGTTTCCTCACTATAAAAAGGTTGCCATGGGGAATAAGCTCCCACCTAGAGCACTTAGAATAGTCCCATGACCAGCACGTGGTAAAAATATATAAGTACTTGATCTTGTTTAGAATTATCATGAGGTGACGACTCACTTTAAGTTATCAAACAAAATATAGAGATAATCTCATCTGGTAAGATGTATTACCCGAAATTCAAAAAACCAGGCATTTAATTATTCCCTGCAATGAATCACAAACTTTTGGATATTGTTATTGTCTTGCCAAGACTGTGTCTCAACTTTTTCTTTGAGATTAAGTGTATACATCTTACCAAGAAGTGCTTTACTGAAAAGGGAAAGCGCATTGGCCAGGGATTCCAGACACTTTGATTACACTGGGTAAAGTGGAATTTCAAGGATCTCAAATGTAAAATAAGGTGTGGGTGGCCTTTGCCAAGTTTGTAGTTCTATTGATGTTACACAGTGGCAGTGCACACAGCTCAGGTTAACTAACACAGTAAATGCTGAAAAAGGAAACATATTACTAGATACAAATTTAACTTCCTCAGAGAGAGAGGTCTAAAACTATTTAGGGACTGTGGGTGTGACTTTAGCATGCTGAATTGACTTTCTTAAGGAAACGAAATTCTGATGGGGCTGTAGCAACAGTCTTGCCCTGGGATGGCGGTCTTTCCTACAGCACAGTGAAGGCCTTAGTACTTACTGCTAAATAATTCTTTGCCCTCCCACAATCTAGTTATCCTGTGGCTAATATGCCTTAATGTGACACTGACAGATTTTAGTGTGGACATCTGATTGCCCCTGCCCCACAGTCATTCCCTCTCCCAGAATACAGCAACAATTGTTCCCTGCGTTGTCTTTATCAATGGATAGGTTTTTAGTTGTTTCTCACTACTGTCACTGTGGCTGTTATTTGTCACACTGCCTGACACCCATTAACGGCACCCTCTTTGCTTTTTCCCTTTCCCATCTCATGTCTCTCTCAGTACTTGTGTTCACAGCTGCCATCTTTCTAACGGCATCAAACAGCTCTGGCCATCCCATCAGATCCCCTCCCTCCCTTCCCATGGGAGACCTATACTCATGGTTCTGAGTGCTCATTGTTAGCTACCCAGGACTGCCTATTGAGAGCAAGAGCGTGAATCAGAAATCAGAGAACCCAGGTCTCTGTCACCATTCTGCCACTTCTAAGTTGTGTGACCTCAGGTAAATAGGATGCTTCTTAGTGTCTTTTAAGGTACAATATGTACACTATCCATTTGTAAGGACTGAAATGAGAAGTAAATGAGTGCATGAAAGGGTAAAACTAAAGGGTACTCTGGAATGGTTTCAACTCCTTCTAGAAATGAAGAAGTTGTTCCAGAAGCCCAAGAGTGCTGGAAGGCTGACCTCCAGAGAGCCAAAATTTTTTTTTATTTAATCCACTAAAGACCTGTGAGGAATTCTGAACCTCATGCCCAAATAAGCTCTCCAGAGTAAGAGTATTTCTTGCACTAAGCATATTTATATAGAACTCTTCAATTAAAAGATGCATTATTTATGCGGTTTCAAAAATAACATTCCTTTTCCTTCTCATAAAAATGAAAATATAGAAAAGCATTTTAAAGTCACCCATATCCCACTACCAAATGATAAATATCATAACGTTTATGAAGTTCTAGGCTTTTTTCTGATTAACTTTTTAAAAAAACGTAACATATTACATATGTACATATTATTTAGCAGCTGGTCTTTTCCATGCAATAATATATAAAACATATCCTCAGTATTCCAATTCTTAGAGAAAATTTTAATCTATTCCAAATGTATTCACATATAGGATAATGATCTAAAAAGGACAACAGAGGCCAACACAAAATTTTATGCATCACACTTTGACTAATTTTAGAACCCCCAGAAAGAGTTCAATGTTTATAACAAGAGGAACTTTTATATGCTGGCAGAATTTAATACACAGGTAAATGCAAAAATACTAGAAAAGAAAGCTGAGTATATATAAGTAAATTCAAAACTTTCAATATCATATAGACTGTATCATCTACAATGTCAAAATTTTCCCTCAATTGACACTTTTTAAGATATACTTAAGATGTTAACAAATTAATAGAAACCATGAGTTTTATTAATAAGCAAGACACTCTCTACTGGTAATTGATTAGAGTTACTGCCTTCACTGTTTCTCAAGTCAAATCTGCCACAGAAGCAAAAGAATTCTAAGAGAAAATAATGATAAAATTTGTTTCTATAAGGTGAAAACCAGTTGGTTATGCATCACTATAAGTTAAACTGCGGAAATATCAGAATCACTGATCATAATGGCCCACCTGCAACTTTAAGGAGTTCTACAAAACATGGGCATAATTTGTTTCATTATGAAGAGAATACAGGCAGGAGAAAAGCAAAGATTCTCTCCTATTTTTAATAAACTGGGGAAACTATCAAGAAAACGTACTCTTAAAAAAAAGCCTGAGCCCGCGGGTTCAAGACCTGCCTGGGCAACTTGGCGAGACCTCATCTCTACAATAAACCAAAAAATCAGCCGGGCGTGGTAGCGCATGCCTGTAGTTCTGGCTACTCAGAGGGCTGAGGCGGAAGGATCTCCGGAGCCCGGTAGGTCGAGGCTGCAGTGGCCGGGAGCGGCCACTGCACTCCAGTCTGGGTGACAGAGTGAGACTCCAACTCAAAAAAAAAAAGTCATTACTGGTCTTTTGCCCTTAGATAAATACTAGTATGCATTTTCTGTTTTAAAATATTGATGACAAAGATAGAAAGTAGACTGCCAGACTTAGGGTAACGTACACAAGAACTTCAACAAACCAAAGAGAAAAAAAACAATGAACAAAGGATTTGAACAGTCAAGACACATAAGAAATTCAAATGATCAATTAACACAAAAAGACCTTCAATCTCACTAATAAATACATTTAAACAGAGACTATTTTCTGCCTATGATATTGATAAAAATTAAAGAGACAGAAAAATATGGAAAAACAAACATATCAAACTCTTGAAGGGCAATTTGGCAGTAATACCTAAAGTTTAAATACACTATGTCCTCCCAACAATTGTGGTTTTATGAACTGCTCCAACAAAAATCATAGTCTGAGGCATCTAGACAATATATACAACCATGTTCACAGAAACATTACTGGTAACATAAAAACTAGAAAATACCTAGATGGACTTATCACTTAGAAAATGGTTAAGTAAACTATGCTATGTCCATACTAAGAAATTTTATTCAGCTTTAAAGAGAACCACATGGATATTAAAATAATAACATGGAGGATATTTATGATATACTGTTGGATAGAAAATAAAGCAAACTGCAGAACCATAAATATCATGAGTTCATTTGTTGTAGAAAATAAAAATGATAGTGATAGTTATAGTTATAGCTCTCTCTGTATTTTTAAATTTCTTTAACTATGTACAGAAAATGATCTGAAAGGATAGACCCTAAACAGTTTTTAATGTTTCCCTCTGTGATTATGGATATTTGATGGCAAGGCAAGGAGAACTAAGTTTTTTTATTTCAATTTTTGCTATAAGCAGATGTATTACTTTCACAATTTAAAAATAATCAATACAGTTCTTTCAAAAAATTAAAATGCAATATAGTATCACACTGAAATAAAAAAAAAAAAAATTACCTCAGGGCAGGGCATGGTGGCTCAAACCTATAATCCCAGCACTTTGGGAGGCTGAGGTGGAAGGACTGCTTGAGCCCAGGAGTTCGAGACTAGCCTGGACAACACAGTGAGACACTGTCTCTAGAAAAAAAGTTAAAAATTAGCCAGGCATGATAGTGCACACCTGTAGTCCCAGTTACTTGGGAGGTTGAGGAGGAAGGACAGCCTGAACCCAGGAGGTCGAGGCTGTGGTAAGCTGTCATCATGCCACTGCACTCTTACCTGGGCAACAGACTAAGACTCTAACTCAAAAAAGAAAAAAAAAAATGTATCTCAGCACATATACTAGTAAGTTAGGCAGTTACATGCTTCATAGTTAAGCTTGGTAGATACAGCATAATCAATATGATGACTAAACATCAAATATGAATATCCTGCTTACCTCTTTAGGTGATAAATTTTGTGTGTATACTGTCCCTTTTCTCCATCCTTCTCATAAGGTTCATTCTTTAAGACTTCGATTCCTTCTCCACCACCAGTCTCATTCTTACTAGCTTCTGCAACAGAGTAAAGCTGCCCAACCTGATACTGAAATTTCAAAGAGCACAGAATTTCAGTCAAGTCAGTAATTGCAGAAATTTCCTATGCTAAAATCTTAACACAGACAGTATAGAAAAGCATATCCAAACCACCCGGCATGACTATGTTCTTTATGAAAACATGACTCAAATTAGAAATTATGTTTAGGATTACAAATATCAGAATAACAGTTTTAAGAAACACTGTATTTTACAGAATCTCCATTATTCAAAAAAACTGCCAGATACAAATACTCTGTTGCTACTATACTATCCAATTATCAAGAAAATGTCCTTATAATGTTATTGTGACTTGTAAGAGTGATGCTGTTAAATAAGAATAGAACAACACATTTAATAACAAAACCTCTTTAAAAAGAAAAAAAACATGTCTTGACAGCTGGTTCAACTTTCTAACAAAAAACATTTGCACTTTGTAAAGTATTTTTCACATCTCATTTAATTTCACAAAATTCTGAGAAAGGTATATCAGGAAGATAAGTTTCACTTTGCCAATTAAAGCTAAGCAACCAGAATATTGTTCTCAATGACATAAAGTGTACCAACAAAAGCCTGACAATCCAAAGAGCCATGACAGTCCAAATTTCAGTAGACCTCTGAGGTCTTTTCTCCCCCATGGCTTATGTATGACATGCCTAATTCGGCCCTTACTCAGCTACCAGAAACAGTATTGGGTGCCCAGTAATCTATGAAGTTTCCCAGAAAACAGAAACTTTTAGAAAAGTAACATAAATATTCATGTATTACCATGAAAGGCAAGAAGTTGTGACAGTAGTTTCTACTTCATTTAAGGTGAACCAAAAATCTCGGTGTGCATTAATATCTGTGAGTCAGCAGTATTGTTCTATGCTAATCTGGAACCACTAGTTCCAACAAATGTAAAAAGCAAAATTCTTGATTTGTTCCAGTGACCCAACTATGGCACTCTGTCCAATCTTTTTAAATTTGGCTAAGTCTCTTCTTTCTAATATAGGTGGCCTAAAGAGATGTTTATCTTCTTTGTAAGCAACTTTTCAAAGAAAAACTACAAAATTCCACCTCTAAGTACTTGTAATTCAAAACTAACATTTTTAAAGACAAAACAACAGAGGTAGTTGTAAGTTCAGTAAATATTCACATCTAAAAATCTCATGGAGACATGATGCTATCTTGCAGGCTAAATTAAATTTAAACATACACACTCCCATATACATAATCTTACTCAATTTGGAAGAGTTTAGAAAAATGAAACAAACTTATTTCTTAAATGCTCCAAAAATAAACTTCCGTAGGGACTGCAGAGAGAGCCATATTTCTCCTTTTGGCTTTCCATGATACAACACTAGGGTTAGTCTAATAATACCACAATCCTTAAATATTGCCAAAAATTTTCAATGCCATCATATTCTAAAACAGGAGTAAAATGTCTCTAAACCTAAAGGTAAATTTCATTTTAATTGAGAACACACAGCAACAAAAATTCACATAGAAACAACAGTACCCCAAAAAGGTTATTAATGGACTGACATTTTGTGGCACGCTACTAGGTTTTCTCTCATTCCCATTTTTTAAGAACAACAAACAGACACAGAAGGCATGTTTTTTTAAATCTGAGTATAACAAAACTCTGAGAAGACTATTTTCTGTGACTCAGAAAGATTTCAACAAGCTGATTCGACCAGCTGAAACCAAAAGAAAAAATTTAACAGAAACAAATGTCTATTTTCCACATTCAAGTTCAAACAATCAACCGTGCAAATAAAGAATGGGGGTGCCTGGCTTTTCTGGAGTGTGTATTAATACAGTGACTCCTCAGGCACTACTGCGATATATACAGCTGTGTCCAAGTCAACACTAAACAGTGCCAGACAGTTTTCCTTAGTTTCTGCATTTCTTTCTTTCTGTCTTCCGTCAGCTGTCACTTCTTAGGTTATCAGTTTGTTTTGTCCCACTTCCAATTCACTGCTTCTGATCTACTGTCAGCTCTAGGAAAACCAGATAACTGAGCAAATAGGAACTGTGTGCAAGCTACAGAAGAGCTCAGATGGTTTTATGGATTTTGCTAAACATCTTGGTTTTCAGGACCCCTTTCTGCTTTATCCTCATTCTTGGCTATACTAGTGAAGGCTACAACTGCATGACATGCAAGCTCTGAATAGGTGATGTATTACTATGTGATGTACAGATCGAGGAAGACAGTAAGCTCTCAGTTACATGTTGGTCAGACCATGTCTGGAATACTGTTTTCACTTCAGATCAACAACTACAATATATGTAGTAATGAGACCAGCTGGTGAGGAAGTCTGCAGGTCATGTTATATTAAGCCAAATGAATGTGCTGGGAATTTAAACTTGAAGCCGTTTAAAATGAAGCAAAGAGCTTGGGGGAGGAGTTGGATGGGAACTACCATCAGAAAACCTGAAGGGCTACCATATGCAAAATAAAACAGGCTGATTTCCAATTATTCAAGTGGGAGGAACTGTAAGCAATACTCAAACATTATAGGAAAGCAGATTTTGGATTACAGTAAAGACAAATGTTTAAAAAGTCCAACAGCAAAGTAGGCTGCTCTTCTACACAGCAAGCTGTTTAACCGTAAAGTACTTAAGCTGAGGCTGGAGTCTCATTTCTCAGGGATATTGTAGAAAGAATCTCTGCACTAGACAGGAAGTTAAACTATCGAAGTTTAACTTTAGACTCTACCAAAATGAGGCACTGAAATAAGAAATTAATTTGCAATTAATTATCTGTAACATACCCTAACTCATTTTCTCACATGAGCTGGAATGAAAAGGTAAATAATCACTATGAAAATATGAATTCAGATTAATATAACAAAGTAAACTACATATACCAATGGAATGAGGCAGAAGGAAGGACTTACCTCCTGAACAGAACACGGCAAAACCACACGACTAAAAAAGACAAAAGAAAAAAAAAAAGAATAGAGATTACATATGAAAGAGTCAGTTTTAAAACACAGATGTCTAGAAAGTTTTTACCTTAAATCCAAATATACTCTTAAATGCAAAAATACATGAATGTCATTTATGGAATTGTCTTTGCAATGCCTACAGCCCTAAAAGGAGTTTTTAAATTGAGGAACTAAAACTACTACTCCTAGATCTCAATGATCATTTGCATTTAGTGTCCTCATTGTACCAGGACCCCAAATAGCAGTTGCAGAAATTCTTGTGAGGAGTACAGAAACACGAGGAAACCCTGGGTTGAAAACAGCAGGGTACACAATGTATTACTTGCAGACTGTCTATCAGGTTGCTCCCGTGAAATTTTTAGCATGGTTTCATTCTCCATCTATATATTATACATTTTGTTTTTATGATGTTTCTCACAGAACACGTCTTGAATCGCATGATAAATGCTTCCAGAAACTCTTCCCCCACTACCCAATTATTCCTAAATTTCAGAAAATAAAAATAAGGGACCCTTTACAATTAATAAGAAAAACTTTGCCATGGAAACTACACTGGACTTTATAAATACAATATCCCCTACTAGGATAGTTTCGATATAAGGTTGGTATGTGTTTGATCCTGTTGAAGAGTTTGTTATTTTACCTCCAGACTTTCACAGGGAGATTTCTTAACTTTTTTCCACCATAAATTCTGTAAAACCAAGGCCATCCCTGTATATCAACTGTCTCATAATTAACTATAGCTGGTTCCAAGACAGCACTCCCTTTAGGGGACAGGGTCTAGTCCTTCTCAATTTCTTCTCTCCTAATGTTATTTGATTGTCATTTTATAGAAAATTTCTAATAGTTTTCCTAATTCCAATTTATCTTATTTTTTTCTCACAGCAACAATCATTTCATTTATTGTTTGTGGCAATCTTCTAGACATAACCATTCTTAGTTAGCATCTTTTTTATATCTAAAAATGAAGAAGGTAATATAACCCAGAATACTACATCTAGCTTTCATTCCAGTTACACTTTCCACCCACTTCCTAGTCTCCTGAAACATCTATGCCTGAATGAGCACATCACCTTAATCTCCAACATATACAAAACATGTCTCATGTTATTCTCTCCTCCTTGACTATTGGGAGTCACTTATCATTCCATCTTTCTGTTAACGGTGATCCAAAAGCAATGAACATTCTCAAAGTAATACTGGATAGTAATTTCTATTCTTTATCAAGAACAAACGTATAAGTCCTTCCATACCTAAAATTCTACTCATCTTTGTCTCTTCAGGGGACACACTAAATCTTTGTCTCTTCAGGGTACACACTAAGCATAAACTGAAGGAGGGGAAGCTAGAAAGATATAGGTTGGGAGCATATTTTCAGGGCCTGGAATACTATGGTAAAAAATTATTAAATTCATTAGGCAATAAGGAATGCTAGCAGATTGTTTCAAAGGTAAGTTGACACCTATAGCTGACCCAAAGAAGTCAGGTAGTTAAAAACATTAAGAAGGAGCATGGGGAAAAGCCATCTTTTGAGAGGCTAGGAAAGAATGGAGAGGGAAGAGTTAAAGTCTTCCCTAAAGTGTCACAAAACCAAAGAATCACTGCTGAGGAATGTTAACAGATACTCACTTAGCAGGAAGATCTGTTTTTATTTTTTCAATTTTGGTTTTCTCGATTTCAATTAATTTATTATTTATCTCAAAAAAACTTCTTTCACAAAATGAAAGTGACGATTAAGACCTTCTGAGCAATGAGTCAAGTAAATTCTTCAAGATTTGCTTAATAAAAAGTAAAAGTAACATACAGACTTTGATTTTCCATTATTATTCTAAGAAGAGTGTTCACTTTTAAAGCAATTAGAAAAATATCATATATCTCTGAAAATCGTCATGAAAATCATTTTCCAAATTCAACCAGCCAGCAACCAGGACTTCACGTTAATGGCAACTTCATCTACTGCTCAAGTAATAACTTGAAGGAACTCACTCACCACAAAAGTCATCTTTAATCTTTCAATCATTACCAGAAGTAGACGGAACTTTTCGACAACAAACAAATGCCAAGGTGTGTTTTAGTTTACTGACATCTTCATGCAGGAATGACCAAGCAATGAACCAAGCAATAGAAACTGGACTTGAGAAGGAAGAGCCAGGGCAAGTGTGGCGGCTCATGCCTGTAATCACAGTACCTAGAGAGATGGAGGCAAGAGGACTGCCTGAGCCCAGGAGTTTGAGAACGGCCTGGGCAACATGGTGAGACCTCATCTCTATAGTACCTTTTAAAAACAGCCAGGCATGGTGGTACATGCCTGTAGTCCTAGCTACTCCAGAGGCTGAGGAAGGATTGGCTGAGCACAGGAGGTTGAGGCTGCGGTGAGCCTGGGCAACAGAGGAAGAGTCATTTATTCACTCAACAACACTGAGTACGTACTGTGTCCCTGACTAGATGCTGTGCCGGATACTGGGAGTACTTAATTCAATAAAATAAGTAACAGGCTCTACCTTCAAGAAGTCTAGCAGGCCACACACAGTGGCATGCCTGTAATCCTACCACTTTGGAAGACCACATGGAAGGACTGCTTGAGCCTGGGAGTTCAAGACCATCCTAGGCAACATAGCAAGACCTCATCTCCACAAAAAAATAAAAAAATCAGCTGGGTGTGGTGGCACATGCCTATAGTACTAGCTACCTGGGAGGCTGAGATGGAAGGATCACCTTAGTCCAGGAGGTCAAGGCTGTGGTGGGCTATGACAGTACCACTGCACTCCAGCCTGGGTGACAGAGTGAGACCCTGACTCAAAAAAAAAGTCTAGGATTCAAAAACCCAAAAAACCTAAAGGACATATACGTGAGGAGTAAACATCAAGAAATTTAATTAAATCTTTAGAAAAAATAATTAGACTTGGGCACATTTAAACATTCATTACCCTGGTGCATTTAAATTTTTATAATTAATGGTTTACAAAAAGCATAGTGCGTAAATTCCCTATGGGAATTGCTTGTCGTGAGTTAGCTTGATACTACTGACATAACTGTCAAAAGGATCTACTGAACACTTAATTCACATCTTTGGAGAGTGAAAAAAAGTCTAATAAAAGAAAAATTACTAGATGTCTGATCTAAGATCAGTTCTGCAACTCACATGCTACGTCACTTGAGCCAAGTCCATTTCCTTCTGTCTTATTTGCTCCATGTATCTGTCTTAATGTCTGCCACGCACCTACCTACATCAGATATATGTCAGAGTAATAAATGAGATAACACCTGCATGATATACTGTATATAAACAACTTGGAGGTTTTATATAAATCCAATGTTCAGTACTACAGATAAGATTTGATTGCAAAACTTCACGCTACAAAAGGCAGAAATACATCTTTTTCTCAAAATCTCTGACACTGACCAAAGTTACAACTTTTCATCAATTCATTAACAAGTACTTATTGAACCTATTATGTGCCAGGAACTATTCTAAAAGTTGGGGATATGGGATTGAGCAAAACAGATAAGTTCAGGGAGCTTACATGTAGAAAGAGAATATATCTAGTAGAACAGAAAAAATAATAAATTAGGTTGCATGTCAGCTGGTGGCAAGAGCTATGGAGACCAATAAAGCAGGGAAAGCAAATACAAAATGGTGGGAGTTGCAGTGAGTTCTTCAGAGAGGGATTCCCCTGAGAAGGTCACATTTGAAGAAACCACAGAAGGAGGTGGGTTAGTGAGCTATAAGGGAAGAAGAACACTTCAGGCAAAGGGGACAAAAGCAGGTGGAAAAGCCTTGAGTTGAGCTTATTCCAGAGTAGTGGACGAACAGCAAGGAAGCTTGGGAGGCTGGAATGGCCAAGGGAAAGGTAGAAAATGAGCTCAGAGCAGAAAAGAAAACACTGTAAGGCCTCGTACGCTGTTGTGGAGGTATTAACTTTTATTCTCGGTGAGAGGGGGGTCCTAGGAGGGTATTAAGCAGGGAAGTGACATGAGTGACTTTTTAAAGGAGGGGAGAGAACACTAAAAATAAGGTGCCTGAAGATGACTAAATTAAGTCAAAAACATTTTAAAGAATTTAACACCAAAAGAGAACCAGAAAAACAACAAAGAACAAGCCATACCCCAAATCCCCAGTTGCCCAAGGGACGTTGACGACAGGAGCCAGCTGTGACAGCTGAACATTCACTGCCAACCAGATTTCCCGTGATGTCCGCAGTCCTTGCCAGGAGCAAAAACCGTTAACTTTTCACCAAATCACTAGGCCGGCCTGAGGCACCTGGACACCCTCCCATTTGACAGACCACGTGTTAACGCCCCACCTCAACCCCTTGAAGTAGGTGGGGCCCAGGATGTCACCTCATCTTAAAAGAGGCGGAAACGAAGACTCGAGCAGAGCAAAGGCTCTCCCGCCGGGCCGACTGGGCCGCCCAGGGCAGCGCGGGCCTCCGGACCTCTGGCTCCCGCGTGAGCTTCGGGGCGCCCGGGTCCCACCTCGAGTCCTCGCACGGAGGCTGCCTTCACCGGCAAGCCCATCTCCCGCCAGTTACAAGCAGACTCCACCCCAGACGACAAATCACTGTCAGACCCAGCGTGTCTCGCCCACCCTCGGACGGAGGCTCTGTCGCACACGCGGGGCTGGGGGTAGACCCAGGCCAAGACCCACACGGGGGGTGGGGTGGGGAGGGGCGGGAGAAGGCGGTCCAGCGGAAACTCCCAGCCGCGCCTTCCCCAGTCATGCGCTCGGGCCCGGACCCAGCCGCCTGCGCCCCAGGGGAGAGGGCGGTCGTGTACCTGCGATAATGCCTGGAAGGTCGGGGGGCGCGCCGCGGAGAGGCCTCGAGTGGGCCGGGGGCGCGGGGCCGGGAGCAAGGGGCGCGCGCAGGGAGCCGCCGGCCCGGCGCTCACTCCTACCATTTCTCAACCAGTAAATCTCCCATCGCCGCCGTCCCCGAGCCTCACTCGCGCCCACGGACCTACTTACAATTCCTTAATCAGCACCATCTTCCCGGAACCCTCTCCCAGCTGCCGCCGCTACGCCAGCCACCGCCGCCGCTACCGACTCGCACGACGCCTGCGCGACCCGCCCCCTGCCCCCAGGGCCACGGCCGCGCCTGCGCACCGACACCCTTCCGCCGCGACGCGTCGCGTCAGCGCGCGATGGGAGCTAGCTCCGCCCAGTTTCGAGCTCCACCCCGGGGCACGAGGCCTCCACTGCGGCTGCGCCGCCTGCCGGCGCGCGTCCGACTTCTACTGCGGCTGCGCACGGTCGGCGCGCACACGCTCTTCTGCTTTCTGGGGCTCCTCCCTCCAGCCGAGGTCCCTCGGGGCGTCTGTGCAGTCTGGGCTTTCCGGTGAGTTTTGCAGTCGGTTCCCAGGAGGCCGCTTGGCGGTGGCCGGCTTTCGCCTCTCTCCCGCTGCGCTGAACGGGGCCCACCTTGTTGACCAACACCTCATTTCCACAGTCCATGTGAAGGTTCTGGAGGCCGCCGCGCCGGGTTCCCGGCCTCCTGCCCCAGCCCCGTCCGCTCAGATTCCGCGGGAGGGAGGATGTTCCAGAACCCCGAATCCGAAGCCTGGAGAGCGCCACCGTCGGATCAGGCCTCGCCCTGTCGGGCCAGCTGCCGCGGGCACACGAGTTTCGCAAACCCACCCCCGCCCGGGCATCCAGAGTCTCGCTCTGCCTCGGCAGGGTGAGCGGCCAGCGCTCCTCGGGGCCGAGGGGCATTGGCCCTGGAGACCCAGGCAAGGGGCCTGTGCTGGGGTGACTGTCGTGTTACGGACACAGTTCTGGGCAGTGGGGAAACACAGCCCTTGTCCTCGGGAAGCTCACAGTCTAGCGGAGGAGACAATTTAGAAGCAAACAAGGGAGAATTCGGGGTAGTAAGTGTTCTGCTGTGAGTCAAACAGAGTCACAAGGGAGGCAGAAGAGCTCTTAAGACTGTTTAGGAGGCCGGCTGTGAGCAGGGGCCCGGCCCGTGAACGGGGAGGAGCATTCCAGTGGGAGGAAAACAGGGCCCAAGGCTGCGGTCAGCTTAGGGTACCTAAGGAGCTGCTGGAGGGCAGGGGTGGCTAGACCATCTTAAGTGAAGGAGGAGAGTGAGCTGGGACCAGCTGGATTCCTCGGCCATGGCAAAGGATGTATATCCTTGGAACCAGGGGAAGCTGTTAAAAGGTTATTAAAAGAATAGAAATACCATCAAAACTTTTCTGTATAAACTTCTGGCATACCTGATAGTGGGATACACCTACGGAGTTAGGGCTGCCTCAGAAAAAGTAACAGAAGTGAAATATTTGCTAGAAACTTCCTCCTATGGCTGTGCCTGGGAGTCGCTGAGTTTCTGCTGTAGGTGATTGTTAAGTTAGTTGTGGGGGCAGGGATTTGAACCTACTTTTTCAAGGAACTTAGAAGCTGAGAATCCCTTCCATTTATTGGGCACTGTATTTGATGCCAAGTTATGGAGATGCTTTATCTCGTTCACCCTTAGAACAACATGAAATATTCAGCCTCTCAAGTAGCTGGGACTACAGGACTGCGCCAATAAAAACAACAACATGAAATGGTATTTTAGCATGCTTTAGAAAGAGAAAAAGTGAGATTCAGGGAGCCAAGTTTTGGCTTGCGCAAAAATTACTCAGCTTGTAATAGCTGGCTCTACACAGCTTGTTTGTAGAGCCAGGTTTCAAATCCAGGTTCTAAAAACGTCAAAGTCTGGTCTTTTTATTACACTGATTTTCTAGATAAAAGTAAAGTTGGGGCATGCAGACAATCTTTATGACAGTTGTTCTTATTTATGGAAAGAAGCTTGTCAAAATCTAGAGGATATTTAGAGAAAAAGATAGATTTGAATACTATACATTTGGATACTAAAGTTAGGAGGTGTTCTTTAAAGTTCAAGGAGGTAATATTAAGATTAGTTGCCAAATTTATATAATAAGTAGTCATTTTATGTTATAATATCTCCCCAAATGATATGCTTGTTGAAAATATAACTTTTTAAATGTTGTGGGCAAGTTTGTGATTGACATGCTTTGTCAGCCATTAAGAAAACTTACGATGTTTTGGATCACTTCTCTAGCTTTTGAAGTCTTCCCACAAGTGTTCACTAATTCCATTTCTGCATAGCACAGTTCCTGCTTGTAGTACTCAGATGTTTGTAAAATAAGCAAGACAGTATTCTGACTGGAGCATACCTTTGAACCAATATACAGTATAGATAGTACCCCTATCGTATTGTTAAAGAAAAAGTTAACGATACTTGTTAAAGTACAGTAAGGCAGACTCTGAATGCAGAGTGGGCAAGCAGGAATTTATAGCCAAGGAGCAGGCTGAGGGGTCAGTGGATGGAAAATTACTAAGAGGAAACATCAAGCTTGAGGAGAATCTGACCAAAGCATCCTAGCAGAATTCTTGCTGAAGACATGATCAGATATCACCCGGGAGATGGTGGAAGATGAGGAACCTGATCAAATATCAAGGATGAAATCTGATCCTTGATATCTGACTTGACAGGGATTTTGTTAAAACTGGGTTTTACAACTAAGTGCATAGATAAGCCTAGACCTGATTAAAGTTTGGTCAAGCAAAGAACTTTCGTCACTATCAAAAGATTCATATTTAAATACTCAATTGAGAAACACAGGGATAGATTAAGAAAGTAACCAGTTTAGATGTATTTGTTGAGGGAAAGAAAATTAGCTAGGTTGATAGAAAGCATTAAATCTATGTAATTAAACTAAATTATTGTACATTGCATCTACATAAAGAATAAAAATGGCAGAACAAAAGGTTATAAGGGGGGCTGTAGAGAAGGAGGGACAAGAGCCAACACCAAAAATAAGAAAGGAGGACATGCATGGAAAGAAACACATGTGAAGAAAAATATACTGGTGTGTTAACATCTCCATGTGTGACATCTTCTTATGTTACAGCTAAAGATGTTGAATCCTGTGGTACATTTTTGCAAATATGGATATAACTTAATAGTAATTTTCTCTAAGTACAAAAAAAGATCCAGCCTTTCTTTTAAAGCGTGATGTCTCTGGTTCTTTGTTCTAACATTCAGTTCTCAAAAAATGTAACTTGTGTACAGAAGATGTCCAGTTGAATTGGACTAATTCTGCTAGCCTCATATAACCACTGGTTAGTGGTTAGTGCCATTAGTTCCCTCAAATGTGGTTCTGGAGCAAAGAGCTCATTACAGTAAGAATGATGGTAGATGTTACTGAGACAAACTAAAAGATTTCTGAACATGAGCCGTGTGTGAAACTTTTGTGCATTAGTTGATATAGCACAACTCTGGTCCAACAAAGAAATTGGAGCAGTCCTTTAAATATTATAGTTAGCCTCTTTTTTCTCCCCAAAGTGAGTGTTCTTAACCTGGGATTCAAAGGCCTTATGATGGGGTTCCCAGGGAATTTATGAGCCACTGAAATTTTGTACATAGTGTCATGTCTATGGACTTTTGAGGGAGAGGTCTAAAGCTTTCATTTGCCTTGCTTACTCTGCATTTTGCCATCCCATTTCTGTTGTATGTTCTCCCCATTCCAGAATTATCTTGACTGAGAATATTTTCATGAAAACTAGAAATATGTCCAAGAATGCTTTGATTTGGTTAAACATGAGGGTGTAGGTTGTAATAATCTACAACTGTAGGAGAGACCAGGTTAGGCTTTGGAGTAGAAAGACTAGGGCCTGAATCCTGACTCTGCCACTTGCTGCTATGAGCCTTGAGAAAGTGGTTTAATCTTTCAGAGACTCAATATACACATCTCTAAAAGAGAACTACTAATACCTACAACAGATTTGTTTTAAGAAATAAAAGAGGCCAGGCTCGGTGGCTCAGTCTGTAATCCCAGCATTTTGAAAGGCCAAGGTGAGTGGACTGCTGAGCCCATGGGTTCAAGACCGGCCCAGGCAACTTGGCAAGACCTCATCTCTACAATAAATTAAAGAAAATGAGGCCAGGCTCCGTGGCTCACCCTGTAATCCCAGCTCTTTGGGAGGCTGAGGCAAGTGGATTGCCAGAGCCTGCAGGTTTGAGACCAGCCCGGACAACTTGTCGAGACCTCATCTCTACAATAAATAAAAAATTAGCTGGGCATGGTAATGCACGCCTGTAGTTCCAGCTACTTGGAAGGCTGAGGCAGAAGGATCACAGGAGCCATTGACACTGGGGTGGCAGTGAGTGTGCCACTGCACTCCAGCCTGGGCGACAGAGTGAGACTCCAACTCAAAAAGAAAGAAAAAATATGAGGTACATAAAGCACCTATGTTGTACATGACCTGATAGGAAATAGGTGTTCCATGAATGGGAATCATTTAAAAACTTCCAGAGAGCAGGAACGATAATTGAAGATGTATATCCCTTGAGTTAACCACTGAGTTTAATCACTATTATTCTATCGAATGAGTAAGAATGTATGTGTGCATTCATATGTATATTCATGTTGGCTGTAACTGACCTTTTCCCTGCAGTGCATAATAGAGGTTTCTGTTTTTCTGTGTTGCCACTAACATTTAATATTGTCAGAGTTTTTATTTTTTGTCAGTGTATTGGTTTTAAAATACTGTCTCATGTACTCACTTTGTATTTCCTGCAGAGTGAGAATTTTTTTCATGTGTTTACTAGCCATATTATTTCTTCTTCTTCTTTTTTTGTATTTCTGGATTTAAATTCCATGTTGATTATGTACATTTTGAATATTTCTCTCTCTGGGTTGTCCTGTCACTTGTTTATAGATGGATTTCTTAACCTCTGTTGTATTGACATTTTTAGTCAGAGAATTCTTTGTGGAGGATGTTCTGTGCCTTGTAGATGTTTAGCAACACCCCAGCCTCTGTCCACTAGATGCCAGCCATACCCCTCCAATCATGGCAATCAGAAATGTCTCCAGACAAATGCCCAGTGTCCCCTGGGAGGCAAAATTGCCCTAAAGTTAAGAACCGCTGGTTTGCGGTAACTCTGTTGTGCAGAATCATTTATCTTTAAATTAAGAAAATGTTATCTTGCTAATGTTTTTTCAGTTTCTGTTAAATGCCAGGCAAGCCCTAAGTGTTTCAGTTGAACTAATCCTAACCCATTTAATCATCACAACAACATAGGATGCAAGTACTTTTATTGTCCCTATTTCATAGAGGAGAAACTTGTTTATATCTTATGATGTTCAGAAGATCTTTACTGAGCTATGATTTACGTACAATAAAAAGAACCCCCCCCCTTTTTTTTTTGAGTTGGAGTTTCACTCTGTCACCCAGACTGTAGTGCAGTGGCCACTCCTGGCCACTGCAGCCTTGACCTGCTTGCTGGCCTCCGGCGATCCTTCCGCCTCAGCCTTCCAAGTAGCTGGAACTACAGATGCGCGCTACCACGCCCGGCTCATTTTGATTTATTGTAGAGATGAGGTCTCTCCAAGTTGCCCAGGCGGGTCTCGAACTCCCGGGCTCAGGCAATCCACTCACCCATTTTAAGTGTAGTGTTTCTTCATGTATATTCATTAGACTTACTTTCTCTAGAGTTTCATGTCATTGAATCATATACTGCTTTAGAGCATAATGTTTTTGAGATTCTTCTGTGTTGTGTGTAGTTTAGTCCTTTTAATTGCTGAGTGGTATCTTTTGTGCAGATATACCAGAATTTGTGTATTCATTACCTATTGATGGACATCGAGTTCTTCCCAATTTTTAGTCATGATAAATGAAACTGCTATGACTATTTGTGTAGAAGTTGTTCTGTGGATATATGTTGTCGGTTCTCTTGAGAAAGTTTTTCTTGGAGTATAAGATAAGTATACATTTAACTCTAGGAGAAACTGCCAAATTGATTTGCAAAGTGGTGGTATATTACATTCTCTTCAGCAATACATGAGAGCTGATTTACTCTACATCCTCATCAATACTTATTAGCCGTTCTAGTGGAAGTGTTGTGATATCTCATTGTAGGTTAGTTTGCATTTCCCTGAAGACTAATGATGTTGAACATGTACTTATTGGTCCTTTGTATATCTTCTTGTGTCAAGTGTTTACTCAAATCTTTTGTTCTTTAAAAAAAAATTTTTTAATTGTACGAGTTCTTTGAGTATTCTAGATGTGTCCTTTCTCAGGTGTATATGTTATCAGTACTTTCTCCTAGTCAGCAGCTTGCCTTTTCATTTTAATGGTATATTTCAAACAGCAGAAGATTTTTTTTTTTTTTTTTGAGTTGGGAGTCTCACTCTGTCTCTCAGACTGGAGTGCAGTGGCCGCTCCCAGCCACTGTAGACTCGACCTGCTGGGCTCTGGCGATCCTTCCACCTCAGCCTTCCAAGTAGCTGGAACTACAGGCGCGCGCTACCATGCCCAGCTAATTTTTGATTTATTGTAGAGATGAGGTCTCGCCAAGTTGCCCAAGCGGGTCTTGAACCCTCGGGCTCGGGCAATTCACTCACCTCGGCCTCCGAAAGCATGGGATTACAGGCTGAGCCACAAAGCCCGGCCTAGCAGAAGATTTAAATTCTGATGAAGCCCAGTTTATCAAATTTTTTTCTTTCATGGTTCATACTTTTTGTGTTCTCTCCAGAGTCTTGAAGGTTTTTAAAGTTTTGGCTTTTACCTTTAGATCTGTGATTAACTTCAAATAAGTTTTTGTGTAAATGTAAGGAAGAATCAAGATTGATTTTTTTGCATATGCATGTCCAGTTTTTATAGCCCTAGTTATTAAAAAGACTGTTCCTTCACTCATTTGTTGGAAATAGTTGACCATATGTATCAGAGTCTATTTTTGGATTCTGTCACTGATCAATATGTTTACCATTATACATGGTAGCACATTGATACATGATAGCACATGATAGCACATTGATTACTATAGATATAAGTCATGAAATGAGGTAGTTTTAACTTCTCCAAAGTCTACATTTTCAGAATTGTTTTGGCTCTTTGGTGTTTTTTGATTTGTTTTTTGGGGCTTTTTTTTTTTTTTTTTTTTTTTGCGTTTCTATTCTCATTTAAAATAATCTCATTAATTTGTACCCCAAAAAATGCCTGATGCAATTTTTTCATGGGAATTTCATTCAATCTATAAGACAATTGGCGATAATTGACATCTTAACAATACTGAATTGTTATGAATGTTATGTCTCTTCATTTATTTAGATCTTTAATGTTCCTCAACAGTATTTTTATAACTTACAGAGTACAGACTTTGCAAATATTTTGTTTTATTTATCCTCAGGTGGTTTGCAGATTTTTGGATGCTACTGTATTTTTTTTTTTTTATATTTACCCTGCTGGGCTCATTAACTATAGGTGTGTTTTTGTATATTTTGTAAGATTTTCTATATAATATCTGTAAATAAAAAGTTTCATATCTTTGTTTCCAGTTTTTGATTTTTATTTCTTTTTCTTGCTTTATTGCACTCGTTGAAGTTCCAGTACAGTGTTGATAGAACTGGTGAAATCAGCTTATCAATTTTTTTTCTTTTTGTTCACCAGTCTACATGGAGAAACAGTTTAAAGAACCAGGTTCTAGGGTTTCTTTGATTTTCTCTATTGTTTCTTTTGTATTTAATTGATTTTTACATTTTACTATTTTCTTCTGCCTAATTACTTTTACTTTAATTTTTTACTGTTATTTAAAGTGAAAGCCAGTATAATTACTTTTAGACTTCTTTTCAAATAAAAGCATTTAAAGCTATAAATTTATCTCTAAGCTCTGTTTTAACTGCATTCCAAATGTTTGTTTCGTTTTCATTCAGTTCACAATATTTTCTAATTTATTATTTCTTTTTAACCTTTTTTACCTTGATCCTGCCCTCTATTAAGACTACTTTAAGAGTAATTATTAAATATGTTTGCAATAACTTTTTAGTAGCTGCTCTTTATTAGATTAAGGGCGTTCTCTTCCTAGTTTAAGAGTTCTGCCATTGTTTAATGTTGAATTTTGTGAAATGCTTTTTCTCTATTAAACATGTCTTTTTCAACTCTGTTCTGTTAATGTTATGCATTTGATTAGGTTGATGTGTAAATTCATAGTGTTGGTTTTTGGCTTGACAACACGGCGGTTTTAGGATCGTCATTGTCACTTAACGTGAAAATGTGCTTGTGAATACGCCTTGCGTTTTGCAGTTTTGAAGAAAGTTAGTGCCATTTATGGGCTCAAGAAGATGAGTGGCAAGGGGGAAAAACGAACGCTTCTGTCTGACACCGTCTTCTGTTTGAGTTTAACAGAGGAGTAAAGGCAGCGGAGGCAGCTCGGATCCTTTGTGCCTTGTCGAAGGGAGAATGCTGCTGGGGAAAGCATAAGAAAATAGTCTTGTTTCAAAGAGGGCCACTTTGACCTGAGTGATTCTCCACATTCTGGCTTTGATGAAGACCATTTAAACTCTTGAATTCACGATGATCCACATCATTCAGCCATCGTACAGCCTCTGTATTCCACCGGCAAGCACAACATGCTACAAACTTATACATCAACCCAGTATTACTAGATTTTCTGATGCTGAGCCTTCCTTGCATTTTCAGAATAAACCTCAACTGGACATAATTTATATTTATTATTTTTTTATTTCCCATTTGTCAGCTGTGGTTTTAGGATAGGTTTGCTTGATAATTGAGGACATTAAAGTTATGAAGATGAGAGATGTTTATGAACAGTACTAATTTTAATTACAAATGGTAAACTAATGGCTTATGAATTAACTGGCTTAAAATGAAGGTTATTTCTATGTAAAATATCATTATTTTCACCCAGGGGAGATATTTTTTTTTTTTTTGAGTTGGAGTCTCACTTCTTCGCCCAGGCTGGAATGCAGTGGCACGCATATGGTGAAGACTGGAACTATGTTTTCCAGAATCCCCTTCCCTGTATGGTTCTGAGTTAGATTTGACCAAGAATTTGCACAGGATTTAGAAGGCACAAGCAAAGTAGCAGCCATACTCAATGATATATTTTACAAAGATGTAATCTTCAGTTTAAGCAAGTTAATTAATAAGCCAGGATCCAGATAAAGGGATGAGCACACACAAAGGTACCCAGAGCGCTTACATTGTCCACACCCTCCTCCATTCCAGATTCAGCTCTTCTTCCTGAATCCATGCCCTGCTGAACTATCCTTGGCTCACCATCAGTTCCTTGGCTGCAAACCCAAGGAGGAACAACTACACAAGGCAGCAGTTTCTCACGGACTTCTCCCTTGCTGCAATCTTACTTCAGCAGTTGGATGTGTTTGGGTTTTCAGATTTCCCTACAAGCTCTGACTTGTCCACCACATCAGTCATTCAGAAAGCCTGGTTTGTGACTCCTCCTAACTCGTTTCTGAGCCTTCGTTTTCTCAGCAACTCCTACAACCGAGTAAAGGTCATTTGATAAATCACACATATATCGCAACACACATACAAGGGGGACCCCCAATTAAAAAACAGAATTATTTTTTGGAGGACAATCCTCCTTATAGCACAGGCATCCCCTGCTAGGTAAGTGTTCTAGGAGCTCATGAACATCAGTGTACCAGCTAGCATTGTTGTGAGAGGCTACATTTGGCTTCAGAAAATTTTTGGAGATTCCTTCTCAACATGTTTGTCCATTTCATGACGGATGGTTTACAAGCACACCTGCCCACACCATGCGGAGTATTCGGAAGTTTTTAACCAAAAATCAGCATGACCCCTGTGCCCCACTCTCCCTATTCACCCAATCTCACCGAAGCAACTTTTTGTTTCATTTCCCCAGGATGAAAAATATTATCAAAGGGAAATGTTTTGCCAGTGTGGAAAAAGCAGTGAAACAAAAAATGGCAGAAGCACTAAAAGGCCCCAAAATTGATGAGTTCAAAAACTGTTTTGAGCAGATGAAAAAGGGTCTCGATAGGTAGGTGTATTGCATCAAATAGACGGGACTTTGAAGGTGACTGAAGTTTAAACATCTAAGAATACATAATTTTTATAAATAAATTCTGGGGTTTTTTTTGGCCCCCCTTGCAGTAGCTTCACTTCAAACTGATATGTTGATACAGAACAGCTCTGCACAAAGTGCATTCCATATTGATATGTAAAAGCTGCTTCATTTCATTCCAAATTTTTTTATTGTGGCAAGATATACATAATATGAAAGTTACCATCTTAACCATTTTAAGTGGACAATTCAGTGGTGTTCAATGCATTTATAATGTTGTACTACTGTGACCACTATCCAGCTCCAGAATTATTCTTGTAAAACATTCTGTACGTATTAAACAATAATTCCCCATCCACCTTTACCCCCAACTCCTGGTAACTACCATTTTGCTGTTTATGTCTATGATTTTGACTATAAATACTTCATGTAAGTGGAATCATACAAGGAGGGACCCCCCCAAAAAAAAAACCAATCATCTTTTTGGTGGGCAGGCCCCTTGTAGTACACTCAGAACTTGTTCCTCCAGGTCAAATATCAACCAAAGGTTTTTTTTGTCTTTTTAAAGATGTGGGGTACAATTCAGGATTAGGTATACAAGTGGCCATAATAAAGGTAAAGTTTGGACCTCCCTTTGTTCCCCACTTTGCCTGGTTTCAGATCAGGTACACTTATTGATTGATGTTATACCCTCCCACCCCCATCCTAGCAGTATCCCATTACTGACAATCCCTTTCTTACAGTATTATGGTAAATGTTCAAGGTCTGCTTATGAGTGAGAATATGTGGTACTCTGTTCTTTGTTTCTGTGATAGATCAGTGAGGATGATAGACTCGATTTTTTTTTTTTTGAGTTGAAGTCTTACTCTGTCACCCAGACTGGAGTGCAGTGGCTGCTCCCAGCCCTGCAGCCTCTACCTGCTGGGCTCCGGCAATCCTTTCGCCTCAGCCTTCCGAGTAGCCGGAATTACAGGCACGTGCTACCATGCCCGGCTGATTTTTG
>NW_007079218.1:123692-142630 GCF_000164805.1 Carlito syrichta | reverse complement strand
GGCGCAGGCTACCATGCCCGGCTGATTTTTGATTTATTGTAGAGATGAGGTCTCACCAAGTTGGCCAGGCGGGTCTTGAACCCGTGGGCTCAGACAATCCACTCACCTCAGCCTCCCAAAGCGTGGGATTACAGGCTGAGCCACCGAGCCCAGCTGAGGGTGATAGACTCTAAACCCATTCAAGTTACTGCAAATCCATATATTTGTACTTTATGGCTGCATAATCTGTCATGTATATGTACCACATTTTTTAAATCCAGTCCAGTTTTGATGGGCAGCACAGTTGGTTCCATGTTATTGCTATTGTGAATAGTGCTGCAATAAAATTGCGTGTGCAGGCATCTTTTGTAGAATGATTTGAGTTCCTCCAGGTATATTCCCGGTAGAGGGATTGCTGGGTCATATGGAAGGTCAGTGTCTAGTTCTTTTAGACATCACCACACTGTTTTCCAAAGAGGTTGCACTAGTTTGCCTTCCCACCAGCAATGTAGAAGCATTCCTCAAAGTTTTTGTATGGAAGTTTTGAAAAGGTTTTATCATGATTTGCAGAAGAAATATCCTGAGTTGTGGCCAATGGGTGACTGATTCTTTCATCATGACAGCATACCTGCCCACATGACGCTGAGTATTCAGCAATCTTTGACCAAAAATGGCATGGCCCCTGTGCCCCATCCTTCCTATTCACCTGATCTCACCCGGAGTGGCTTTTTTTGTTTCCCCAGATGAAAAAATCCTCAAAGGAAAATGTTTTACTGATGTGGAAGAGGCGAAACAAAAATGACAGAAGCACTAAATGGCATCAAAATTGATTGAAAAACTGTTCTGAGCAGTGGAAAAGGTGTTTCAATAGGTGTATTGCATCAAACAGAGAGTACTTTCAAAGTGACTAAAGTTTAAGCATAAGAATAAATACACAAATTTGAATAAATATGTTCTGGTTTTTGGAGGGTTCCCCCTTACACATTATTTGTCTATTTGTGACTGGCTTATTTATACACTTAGCATAATGTCATTAAGGTTAATCCATATTGTAACATATTGCAGAATATTTTTAAAGCTGAGTAGTACTTCATTGTATATGTATACCACATTTTGCTTATCCATTTATTCATTGGTGGACACTTGGGTTGCTTTCACATTTTGGTTATTATGAATAATGCTGCTATAAACATGGGTGTACAGATATCTTTGTAACCCTGCTTTCAATTTTGGGGTTTATGTCCAGAAGTGAAATTGTTGAATCATATTGTAATTCTGTTTTTAATTTTTGGGAGAACTGCCATACTGTTTAGTGGCCATGCCATTTTCCATTCCAGCCAGTATTGTAGGAGTTTAGATTACTCAATATCATTGGATATTTCTGTTTGTTTGTTTGTTTGTTTGTTCTATAGTAGCCATCCTAATGGGTGTGAGGAGGTGTCTTGTAGTTTTGATTTGCATTTCACAAATGATGAGTGATGTTGAACTTCGTTCCATGTGCTTTTGACCATTTGTGTATCTTTGGAGAAATGTCTATTCAAGGCCTTTATCCAGGTTGGTTTTTTTGGTTGAGTTTGAGGAGTTCTCTATTCTTGATATTAATCCCTTATCAGATGTATTTTTTTGCAATATTTTCTCCTATTCTGTGGTTTGCCTTTTTTACTGTCTTTTGATTTTTTGAATTTTTTTTTGAGTTGGCGTCTCACTCTGTCGCCCAGACTGGAGTGCAGTGGCCGCTCCCGGCCACTGCAGCCTCGGCCTGCTGGGCTCCAGCAATCCTTTCACCTCAGCCTTCCAAGTAGCTGGAACTACAGGCACGCGCTACCACGCCCGGCTAATTTTTTGATCTTATTGTAGAGATGAAGTCTCACCAAGTTGCCCAGGCGGGTCTTGAACTCGCGGGCTCAGGCAATCCACTCACCTCAGCCTCCCAAGGTGCAGGATTACAGGCTGAGCCACCGAGCCCAGCTTGATTTTTAAATTTTTATAAAGTCCAATATATCTATTTTTTCTTTTGTTGACTGCTTTTGGTGTCATACCCAAGAAATTATTGCCATATCCAATGTCATGCATTTAGACTTTTGATTCATTTTGAGTAAATTTTTGTATATGGGTTTCGGTAAGAATTCAACTTCATTCTTTTGCACGTAGATATCCAGTTTTCCTGGTACTGTTTGTTGAAAAGATTCTTCTTTCTCCATTGAATGGTCATGGCACCCTTGTCAAAAATCATTTGGCCATATAGACAAAGGTTGATTTCTGGGCTCTCTATTGTGTAAATGCACTATAATTTGACTTGTCTCCTATTGGTAGGCAGTTAGGTTTGTATCCAGTAGTTGCTATTATAAGGGTATTGCAGTAATAACCTTTTCACGTGGACCATTTCACATGTGTATAAGTGTAACTGTAAGAGAAGTTCCTGAAAGTGAAGGTAAGTCAAAGGGTATGTACATTTGTAGTTTTATAGATTTTGCCTAATTGTCCTTTATAAAGACTGAACCAATTTACACTTCCACCAACAATGTATCGGTACTCATTTCCCCAAACTCTTTCAACATAATATTTTCAAACATTTTAAAAACCCTTTTTATTGGCTGGGTGTGTTGGCTCATGCCAGTAATCTCAGCACTTTGGGAGGTGGAGGTGAGAGGATTGCCTGAGGCCAGTGATTCAAGACCAGTCTGGGCAACTTGGCGAGACCTCATCCCATGAGACCTCATGGCTCTCTGCAGCCTCGACCTCCTGGGCTCAGGTGATCCTTCCACCTCAGCCTCTCAAACAGCTGGGACTCCAGGCGTGTGCCATCACACCCAGCTAATTTTTTTATTTTTTATAGAGAGCGACCTTGCTGTGTTGTTCAGGCTGGAGTCAAACTCCTGTGTGCAAGCAGTCCTTCCACCACAGCTCCCAAAGTGCTGGGATCACATGTGTGAACCACCATGCCCAGCCGAAAAACCTTTTTATTATTTAATGTAGTACAGATACCAAGAACAGTTACATAAAGCAAATTAATTACTTTGGGGACTATATCAGTTGTTAACTTCACCAGGTCAAGAAATACTTCGCCAGTCTCCCTGTAAGTCCTCCATGTACTCTATTCCAGTCACAGTTTTCTCTTCCCTAAAAGTAACTGCCTTGACTTTTATGGGGATTACTTCCTTGCTTTTCTTCATACTCTTGAATGCCATAGTGTGCATCCCCCAAACTCTGTAGTTTAGTTGTTGTTTCTTTTATAATACATGTAACCCTAGGCTTCCCTCAGCCCCATACACTTGTTAAGGAAATTTGTATTGTTTACCCTATACAATTTTCTACAGTCTGGAATATTCATTGCTGTTAGATCTGCAGGCTTGACTAGGCTCATTTGCAATGTTTCTGGCAATTGTATTTCTTAGGTGGTAATGTATTCTTCCATCAGGACAAACACATTGTATTTTGTCTCTGGTGATAGCAGCCATTGCTATCCATTAATTTATTAGAAACTGGAAGATGGTGAAATTCCTATTAAATCATTTCTTGACTTACTAGCTAGAATGCTTCTATAAAGAGAAACTGGTCATTTAATGATGGAATTTATATAGGAAAGGCAGGATAAACTCTTGATTTTTGTCTCGTTGTTTACCAGTCCTTGAGAGTTAGTTTCTTGTTGTCCTCAAAAGGTAATCAATTACTATTTTTCTCCTTTCCCCTCCCTCCCTCCTCTTTCTTTTCTTCCTTCTTCCATTTCTTCCTTCCCATCTCCTTCCCTCCTTCCCTTCCTTTCTGGCTTTCTTCCTTTCCTTTCTCCCTTCCTTTCCTTTCCTTTCTCTTCCTCCCTCCCCTCCCCTCCCCTCCCTTGTCCTCCCCACACTTCCCTGTCTCCCTCCCTCTCTCCCTCCCTTTCCCACTCTGTCATCCAGGCCAGGGTGCAGCAACGTGATCTTGGCTCACCACAGCCTCAACCTTCTGGGCTCAGGCAGTCCTTCCACCTCAGCCTCCCAAGCAGCTGGGACTTGAGGCTTGTGCCACCACACCCAGCTAATTTTTTTATTTTATTTTTTTCTGAGACAAGGTCTCTCTCTCCATGTTGCCTAGGCTGGTCTTGAACTCCCGGGCTCAAGCAGTCCTCTTACCTCGACCTCCCAAAGTGCTAGGATTACAGGCGTGAACCACAGTGCCCAGCCAATTACTATTTCTTAATGTAGATTTAAACAATCTTATGCAAGTTCTATCACGACTTATGGGTTTGTTATTGATTTTAGGCCTTTTTAGTAACTAAAGGTTAAAAAAATATGTTCACTTTAATATATAGATAATGCATAAGTATGTAGATCATATGAATGTGACATGAACGCCTAATATATTATGTAAATACAGTTAACCCTTGAACAATAGAAGTTTAAGCTATGCAGGTTTACTTATATGCAGATTTTTTTCAATAACTATATTGAAAAAAATTTGGAGATTTGTGACAATTTTTGAAAAACTCACAGATGAACTGTGTAGCCCAGAAATATCAAAAAATTTAATTTTAGTATATCAGAAATGCAAAAAATGGAGATACTGGTCTACTCTATCATTTACTACAATCAAATATACATCAATGTATTATAAAAGGCCAGGCGTGGTGGCTTACACCTGTAATCCCAGCCCTTTGGGAAGGCGAGGCGAGAGGATCACTTGAGCCCAGGAGTTTGAGACCTTGCCTCTACAAAAATAAAAAAAAAACTAGCCAGGTGTGGTGGCATACCTATAGTGGAAGCTGAAGCAGAAGAATCGCCCGAGTCCAGAAGGTCAAGGTTGTGGTGAGCCATGAGTGTGCCACTGCACTCCATCCTGGGCAACAGAGTGAGACTCCAACTCAAAAAAAAAATTTTTTTAAGTTAAAATTCATTACAACTTACACAAATCTTGCATGGCACCATTTGCAGTTGAGAGAAATGTAAACAAACCTAAAGATGCAGTGTGAAAACATAACTGCATAAAATTAACTTAGCACATAGTGTGGTACTGTAATAATTTTGCAGCCACCTCTTCTTGCTATTGCCATGAGCTCAAGTGTTGTGAGTATCTGCTTAAAATGCCATGTGATGCTAGCCATCTTCACAGGAGCAGTTCATCTCTTCAGTAAACTATGTATCACAGTAAAAAATGATCTCTCCCAGTTCTGGAATATTTCTCATATTTACCTTGAGTAACAGCATGAGACCTATACAAAGTGTCACTGGTGATGCTGGAAATGCTCCCAAGAAGCAGAAAAAAAGTCTTGACATTACATTAAAAAGCTGAATTGCTGGATTATGTGCCATTGGCTGAGATCTGCAGCTGTGGTTCCTCACCATTTCAGAGGTACAGTTCATCTTGTAAATTGATAACAAAAACTTATAGTATTGACACAGTGTAGCACTCTACATGTATTTCTCTTCCTTATAATTTTCTCAGTAACATTTTCTTTTCTTGCTTACCTTATTGTAAGAATACACTACGTGTAACACAAAATATGTGTTAATTAACTATGTTATCAGTACTATGTTATTAGCAAGGCTTCTGGTTAGCAGTGGGCCATTAGTAGTTAAGCTTTTGGGGAGTCGAAAGTTATACTCAGATTTAAGAATTTTTGTTGCTGAATTATTTTATACTACTGGTGTTTTGAGATATGCTGACTTAAAAGTCCTAGAATGTTAAAAGCTGTAAAGGGCATAGGTGACACTTGGTTCAGCGTTTCCCCACTTAGGAGAGTAGAACCACTTAGAATCACTGAGGAATCTTGGCAAGCTAGGGTGAAGGCAGGGAGACATATTGTCATGTTCTGCATGCACCCATTTATATTTTCGTTTCTTTCTTTTTTTTTTTTTTTTTTTAAGTTGGAGTCTCTGTCACCCAGCCTGGAGTGCAATGGCCGCTCCCGGTCACCACAGCCTCCACCTGCTGGGCTTCAGTGATCCTTCCGCCTCAGCCTTCCAAGTAGCTGGAACTACAGGCGCGCGCTATCACACCTGGCTAATTTTTTTTGATTTATTGTAGAGATGAGGTCTTGCCAAGTTGCCCAGGCGGGTCTCGAACCTGTGGGCTCAGGCAATCCACCCACCTCAGCCTCCCAAAGCGCGGGATTACAGACTGAGCCACCAAGCCCGGCTTATTTTCGTTTTTTTCATTCAGGAAACATTTATTGAAGCTCTCATGTGTTCTGGATGCTGATGTCACATAGACAGACAAAAGATCACGCAGTGGTGTTTTTGTTTTTTTGAGTTGGAGTCTCACTTTCACCCAGGCTGGAGTGCAGTGGCGTGCTCATGGCCACCGCAGCCTCGACCTGCTGGACTCAGGCGATGCTTCCACTTCAGCCTTCCAAGTAGTTGGAACCACAGGTGTGTGCCACCATGCCCAGTCAATTTTTTGATTTATTATAGAGATGAGGTCTCACCAAGTTGTCCAGGCTGGTCTTGAACCCCTGAGCTCAGGCAATTCTCTCATCTCAGCTTCCCAAAGTGCTGAGATTACAGGTGTGAGCCATGGTGCCCGGCTCACTCAGTATTTTACTGAAGGAGATATTTTGTTGAAAGAAAGAAATGTTGTCATTGAAATGGATGTTGAATTTTCCCCTATTCATATTTTATGGTATAATGTGCCTTAAGAAGATAACTGGCGATATCATAAATTCAGATAGTACTTTACAAAGAGGGACAAAATGACACGAAAAATGGTACCTTGAAGTTTTTAAAATTTTTTTGCTGCAGAACTATGCTGGGTTGATAACCTCCATAATCTTACGGCTATTTGACACTGGTTGTGTGACTAGGTCTAGGTGAGTCAATTACCACTACTGGACTCAGAGACTATAATATTTTCCCTATATGCAAATATCTTTAATTTTTTCATGTCAGATGGGTAATGTGCCAACACCATGACAAGGTTTGAGGGTGGTACGTCTCACACTTGTGCAAGAACACCCAGTCATCATTCTTGTGGAATGATACAGATTTCTTTTAAAGACTGATGGTGAGCGGAGGAGGCAGGAACCGAGTTTGAGCAGCAGCTGGGTGGGCACCATGGGGGAATCACCACCATCGAGGCAAAGAAGCACAAGATCCAGATTCTGCAGCAGCAGGCCGATGATGCCAAGGAAAGAGCTGAGCGGCTGCAGCGGGAAGTGGAGGGGGAAAGGCGGGCCCGGGAACAGGCTGAGGCTGAGGTGGCCTCCTTGAACCGTAGGATTTAGCTGGTCGAAGAGGAGCTCAGGAGCGGGCTCAGGAGCGCCTGGCCACTGCCCTGCAAAAGCTGGAAGAAGCAGAAAAAGCTGCTAATGAGAATGAGAGAGATATGAAGGTCATTGAAAACCGGGCCTTAAAAATTGAAGAAAAGATGGAACTCCAGGAAATCCAACTCAAAGAAGCTAAGCACATTGCAGAAGAGGCAGATAGGAAATATGAAGAGGTGGCTCGTAAGTTGGTGATTATTGAAGGAGACCTGGAACACACAGCTGAGCTGGCAGAATCCCATTGCCGAAAGATGGATGAGCAGATCAGACTGATGGACCAGAACCGGAAGTGTCTGAGTGCTGCTGAAGAAAACTACTCTCAAAAAGAAGACAAATACGAAAAAGAGATCATGGTTCTTATTGATAAACTCAAGGAGGCAGAGACCTGTGCTGAGTTTGCTGAGAGATCGGTAGCCAAGCTGGAAAAGACAATCGATGATTTGGAAGATAAACTGAAATGCACCAAAGAGGAGCACCTCTGTACACAAAGGATGCTGGACCAGACTCTGCTGGGCCTGAATGAGATGTAGAGCACCCCAGGCCTACCCTGCCACTGATCCTCCCTCTGACCCCCAACTCCGCCTGAGGCCAGCCTGCCCAAAGCTGACCTTTAACCTGAGGGCTGATCTTTTTTTTTTTTTTTTTTTAGTTGGAGTCTCACTCGGTTGCCCAGACTGGAGTGCAGTGGCCACTCCCAGCCACCACAGCCTCGACCTGCTGGGCTCCGGCGATCCTTCCACCTCAGCCTTCTGAGTAGCCGGAATTACAGGCATGCGCTACCACACCCGGCTGATTTTTTGATTTATTGTAAAGATGAGGTCTCGAACCCACGGGCTCAGGCAATTCACTCACCTCAGCCTCCCAAAGGCACGGGATTACAGGCTGAGCCACCGAACCCGGCTGAGGGCTGATCTTTAACTGGAAGGCTGCTTTCTCCTTTCCTGGTTCCCCTCACGCCCCTGTGTTTTTTTCGCCAAACTATCTCTACCACTTCCCAAAGATTCCAACTGGGCTAGAGGCTGAGCACATTTGGGAACAACATTTCAGGGAATGTGAGCACAATGCAAAATGTCTTTAAAAGCATGTTGTGATGTACACATTTTGTAATTAACCTTTTATGTTGTTTTGAAGCAACCGTCGGTAAAAACATTCCAAATAATTCCACAGCTCTGAAGCAGCAAACTAATCCCTTTTTCTCTTTTGGAAGGTGACTTTTTTGTTTAATACATATTACCCTCTCCATGGAGAAGGGAAAAAAGTGTGGACCTGCCTTACTGAGAACCAAACAGAGCCCTGGAAATCTCCACTATGGGAAACCTCATTGCTCTGTACGAAGTACTAGCCAAACCAGAGAGGTGATTCCAGGAGGAGATAGCCAAAACAACAACAGACATGCTGTTCAGGTTTTCAGCATTAAGGTATCTTTGGACAACTGTATTTTTATTTTTATTTTTTTCATTAGAAGTGACCGAATTAAGATGGTGAGACCTCTAAGACCAAATTTCTGACCTATGTCTACCCGCTTCCCAACCACTCACAGAATGGATCATGTGCCCCTTATGTTGTGGTAACCACTTAATTGCTCTCCTGCATCTTTGAAAGAAAGTTATGATTTTTGCCACTGATTTAGCCATATGAAACTCATCTCATTACCCTTTTTGGTGTCTGAAGCTGCTGTCCCTAAAAGTGCTATCTCGTTGTGCTTTGTATCAGCCAGTGCTGGAGAAATCTTGAATAACTTATGTACAAAACTTTTTAAATTTTATATTATTTTAAAATTTTGCTTCTTTGGGTTTGGGGTACCCTGGCCACCTCATCTGGCTGTGAGAGCCTACTGTTTGTGGGGTGGCAGCGTGCTGATCTTTGAAGTTTCTTTCCCTACCCAGTCCCCACTTTTTGGTAAGGTTTCTATGAAGTCTGTTAGGTGTACATCCTGCAACTTATTGACTTAAAATTTATTCTCCTTTGGTGTGGTCTCTTTGGGGCCGATTGGGAGAAAGAGAAACCAATAGTGTATCTGCTTTGATACTGCATATTGATAAGTGTCTTTTTGAAATAAAGAACCAGTCCCTCTCTCAGAAAAAAAAAAGACCGGTGGTCACACACTGCATGCATGTGTACTAGCTTCCCCACTGGACTCTATTCATACCCTCACATTTCACAGGATGAAGGACATTGGCTTTGAACCAGAAAAACCAGCTGCGCCATTCATAGTATCTGATCCCCATCTTTGATACAGTAATAATGGATACTTTAAAGGATTTTATGAGGTTACATAGAAGATTTTCTAAAGCATATTCCATAGGGTAAGTACTATGCAGACTGGCTTTTCACTCATTATCTTAGGTTCCATATCTGAAGAGATATTTTTAATGTTTCCCACTTCTACCAGCTTCTAACTAGGACTTTGTCAGGTTTCTCATGTCCCTCCCTTTCCAATTTGCATGGATCCATATGGTCCGTTTCACCCTAATCCTTAATCTCTTTGATGGACTGTTGCCGTAGTATATACCGCAGTAGTATAGATGAGTGTTCTGTCTCTTTTTCTCTACATTTTAGAATTTCGTATAAAATACATCTGACATAAGAAATAAAAGACTAATATAATCTATATCTGTGGGCATCCCAGCAAAGAAACAAAACATAGCCAGTAAAGTTGAAGCCTGTGCACACCTGCCTGGTGCATCATTCTCTCTCCTCTTTCAGGCCTCCTCCTCCAAAGTTCACAATTCTGAATTACTATAGGTTAAGCTATTATTTCCAAAATAATACATTTCTTTATGCTGAGATCATAAAGATACTCTATATTCTAAAAGTTTTAAGTTTCACATTGTATATTGGGGTCTTGTGTTAGTTGTAGGGATCTGGTTTTTATGGGTTTTTTTCCCCCACATGGTTAACAAATAATCTTAACACCATTTACTGACTGGTCCATCTGTTTGACATATACGCTAACTCTGGCATGTGTCAATTTTTTCCAGGCTTTTTATGTGTAACATTTTTACAAGTGTTCCTATTTTTGAAATAATTGTTTTCTCCAGTGTTTGAATACAGTGCTCCATCTAAACTATTAGATCAAATTTATTGTGTTGTTAATTGTGTTCTTCTGTCACTTTAGTGTTCTTAGTGTGTGTGTAATACTTGATACAGCAATAATGAAAGCAATGTGTTTAAACTTCCCAATATAGACCAGGCGCAGTGGCACACACCTATAATCCCAGCACTTTGGGAGGCTGAGGCAAGAGGATTGTCAGAGCCCAGGGGTTTGAGACCAGTCTGGGCAACTTGGTGAGACCTCATCTCTATAATGAATCAAGAAAAATTAGCAGGGCCTTGGTGGCGCATGCTTGTAATTTCAGCTACTTGGAAGGCTGAAGTGGAAGGATCGCCTGAACCCAGCAGGTTAAGGCTGCGGTGGTCTTGAGTGTGTCACTGCACTCCAGCCTGGGCAGCAGAATGAGAATCTGACTCAAAATAAAAAAAACTCCCAAGGTAGTGATTGTAGTGTTTTTTAGTTCTCCTTGTTCTGTTTTTTGCCATATACTTTTGAAGCTATGTTATTAGGTACATAAAAAATAGAACTTTTGGCCATGATCAGTGGCTCACATCTTTATGCTCAATGCTTTGGGAGGTTGAGATGTGAGGTCATTTGAGGCCAAGGGTTCAAGACCAGCCTGGGCAACATAGCAAGACCTTATCTCTACAAAAACTAAAAAACATAATTGGATGTGGTGGCACATTCCTGTAGTACCAGCTACTCAGGAGGCTGAGGTGAGAGGATTGCTTGAGCCCTGAAGTTCAAGGTTACAGTGAGCTGTAATTGTACTACTGCGTGGCAGCCTGGGTGACAGAGTAAAACCCTGTCTCTAAAAAAAATAAATAGGCTGGGCATGGTGGCTCAGCCTGTAATCCCAGCACTTTGGAAGGCCAAGGCAAGAGGATTGCCTCAGCCCAGGGGTTCGAGACCAGCCTGGGCAACTTGGTAAGACCTCATCTCTACAATAAATCACAAAAACTAGCTGGGCATGATGGCGTGTGTCTGTAGTTCCAACTACTTGAAAGGCTGAGGCGGAAGGATCACCTGAGCCCAGCAGGTCGAGGGGTGGCCGTGAGCATGCCAATGCACTCTAGCCTGGATGACAAAGAGCGAGACTCCAACTCAAATAAATAAATGAATGTTTTTAAGTAGGTTGTTTATATCTTTCAGGTGAACTGGTACTCTTGTCAGATGTCATGCCTCTCTAGACATGCTTTTACCTTGCATCTGATATTCAGATAGTTCTAAATTATTTTGGGTTAGTAATCTCCTAGAGTATATTTTTCTTTGTCTTTTTGAGCTTGCCATTACAAAAACAATTTCATCCTATGTAAAATTGGAAGAGCGTTTTGAATTCCCATGTGTTCATCACTAGCTTTAACATCACTTTGGTATTCTTGTTTATTCCCTCCCGTAATTTATTTTTTGGGGGGTCATTTTAAAGCAAATCCAAAGACATCATATAATTTCTCCTATGTGTTATTGTTTTCTTTTTTTTTTTCTTTTGAGTTGGAGTTTCACTCCGTCACCCAGACTGGAATGCAGTGGCTGCTCCCGGACACCGCAGCCTCGACCCACTGGGCTCTGGTGATCCTTCCACCTCAGCCTTCCGAGTAGCCGGAATTACAGGCGCGCACTACCACGCCCGGCTGATTTTTGATTTATTGTAGAGATGAGGTCTCGCCAAGTTGCCCAGGCAGGTCTCAAACCTGCGGGCCAGGCAATCCACTTACCTCAGCCTCCCAAAGCACGGGATTACAGGCTGAGCCACCGAGCCCGGTTTATATTTTCAATAATAAAAACTCTCATGTAACCATACCCAGATAGATCATTCCATAACCCCAGAAGACCCCCTTGAAGGCCCTCCCAGTATTTACTATCCAAAGTTAATTAGTATTTCATCATGTCATGGCAGATTAGTTTTTCCTTACTTTGAACTCTTACATAAATGGAATAATAAAATGAACATGGTTTTGTGTCTGGCATCTTTTGCTAAGCATTGTGTGAGACTTGTCTGCTATTCATTCTCAGTGCTATAGCGTATTCCATTATAGAAATATACCACTGTTCATTTTACTGTTAATAGTCATTTGAGTTGTTTTCAGTTTTTGACTGTTACAAGTAGCACTATTGGCTTAATGTTGTTTGCAGTCATTTCTGTTTCTATTGTATGTATACCTAGGTGCGAAATTGTTGGTAATAAGAAACTGCCAAATAGTTTTCAAAAGTGATTGTGCCATTGTGTTCTTACTCCATAACTATATGAGATTTCTAGTCACTCCATAAACTCATCAGCTTTGGTATCCTCAATCTTATTCATTTTAACCATTGCAATGGATGGATGGGTGACGGATCTCATTGTGGCCTTAATTTGAATTTATCTGATAGCTAATGAGCTTTTTTGGCCATTCATATATCTTCATTTGTGAAATATCTGTACTAATCTTTCATTTTAAAAATTGGGTTGTCTTCTTGAATTGAGATTTAAGAGTTTTTTTATTGCCTATTTAAGTCAGAGTCTCACCCGTTGCCCAGGCTGGAGTGCAGTGACACCATCCTGGCTATAGCAGCTTCGACCTGCTGGGTTCAGGCCATTCTTCCACCTCAGCCTTCCAAATAGCTAGAACTACAGGCACGCACCACCATGCCTGGTTAATTTGTGATTAATTGTAGACACAAGGTCTCACTAAGTTTCTCAGGCTTGTCTCAAACCCCTGGGCTCAGGCAATCCTCTCGCCTCTGCCTCCCAGAGTGCTGGGATTATAGGCATGAGCCACTGAGCCCTGCTGTGAGTTTTAAGAGTTTTTTGAAGTACATATTCTGAATATTTACTGATACATGTGTAATTTACTTAATGTATCATTTACTTAATGGGGTTTTTAAATAACTAAAGAATTTAATTTTGATGAAACTCAGCTTATCCATATTTTAGATCTCATGGCTCATGCTTTTTGTGTCCTAAGAAATCTAAGCTGGGCTCGGTGGCTCAGCCTGTAATCCCGTGCCTTTGGGAGGCTGAGGTGAGTGGATTGCCTGAGCCCGCAGGTTCGAGACCCGCCTGGGCAGCGAGACCTCATCTCTATGATAAATCAAAAAATCAGCCAGGCGTGGTAGCGCATGCCTATGATTCCGGCTACTTGGAAGGCTGAGGTGGAAGGATAGCCGGAGTCCAGCAGGTCGAGGCTGCGGTGGCCGGGAGCGGCCGCTGCACTCCAATCTGGGCAACAGAGTGAGACTCCAGCTCAAAAACAAACAAACAAAAAAAAGAAATCTCCTACCTCAAACGCAAAGGGTACTTGGTCCTCAACCAGGGGAAGTAAAGACCAGTTGGAGGTACAGACTTAATTCTGACTTGCACCCTACATCTGTATAATAAAGTTAAAAAGAAAAGAAAAAAAAATCTCCCACCTTAAAGTTGCAAAGATTTTTTTCTCTTACATTTTCTTCTAGAAATTGTGTAGCTGTAGTTGTTTTACTTGTATCTTGAGTCCCTTTCAAGTTCATTTTTATCTGTGGTGCAAGGTAAGGATTGAGATTTATTGTGCTTTGTATCTGCATCTTTAGTTGTTTCAGGCTTATCTATATGTCCTTATGCCAATAACAGACAGCTTTGCTTACTATAAATCTATAAGAAATCTTAAAAATCAGTCTTCTGTTTTTGTTGTTTTTCTAAATTATTTTGACTATTCATATTCAATATAAATTTTGGAAAGAGCTTGCTAATTTTTTACAAAAACCTGCTGGGTTTTTGAGTGGGGTTGCATTGAGGCTATTAATCAATTTGGAGAAAACTGAACTCTTAACGATATTGAGGTTTCCAATTTAACATGTGTCGCCAATGTTTTAGGTCTTCTTTGATGTCTCTTGGTGATGTTTTACTAATTTTTTTGTGAGACAGGATCCCACTCTGTTGCCCAGGCTAGGGTATAGTGATGCAATCATAGCTCACTATAACCATGAACTCCTGGGCTCAAGCAATCCTCCTACCTCAGCCTCCCGAGTTGTGTGGGCTACACACCTGGCTAATTTTTTTACAAATTTTTTATTGAGACCCGCCTGGGCAGTGAGACCTCATCTTGAGATTCCAACTCAAAAAAAAAAAATTTTTTTTGTAGAGATTGGATCTTGGCTATGTTGCCCAAGTTGGTCTCCTGACCTTAAGCCATCCTCCCACAGTGTTTTGTACTTTTTATTATAAAGATTTAAAGCGTGTTTTGTTAAGTTTGTAGAATTCTAAGCATTTATGTTTTTGGATACTATTATAAATGGCATTTTATTTCCATTTCCAGTTGTTATTATGTATATACACTTTTATGATTGTGAGTTGAACCTGTAATTATTTTGAAATGTTTTCTTTATCTCTGGTAATGCTTTGAGGTCTTCATTATCCGATACTAATATAGCCACTTATCCCATTCATCCTTCTGCATTTTGTTTTTTTGTTGTTGTTGTTTTTTTTTTTGAGTTCGAATCTCACTTTGTCACCCAGACTGGAGTGTAGTGGCATGCTCCTGGCCACCACAGCCTCGACCTGCTGGGCTCTGGCCATCCTTCCACCTCAGTCTTCCAAGTAGCCAGAATTACAGGCATGTGCTCCTGCACCTGGCTAATTTTTTATTTATTGTAGAAACGAGGTCTCGCCAAGTTGCCCAGGTAGGACTCGAACCCGTGGACTCAGGCAGTCCACTTGCCTAGGCCTCCCAAAATGCTGGGATTCCAGGGTAAGCCACCAAGCCCAGCCTCTTCTGCATTTTTGAATGGTGCATCTTTCCATTCATCTCCATTCTATCTGTGTCTCTGCACTTAAAGCGTATCTTTCACAGACAGTATCTATCTGGGTCTGTTTTTTTTAATTCCGTCCAACAACCTCTGCCTTTTTAAATGTTGAGTTCACTAACAGTTGATGTAGTTTTTGTTATGGTTTATTTAGGATTTTTTTATCATTGTTTATCTTCTTTGTTTCTTATTCTCGTTTCTGCTTTGTAACTTTTTTATGATTTTTAGAATGGTTGTATACTAACTAAAATGTATAAACTTACTCATAATCTACTTAGATTTAAGACTTATGTACCACAGCACAAAAAACATAAGCAGCTCTCAGCCAAAGAGGCTTATTTACCCCATTCCCTTGTCCTCTTCAGTATGATTGTCCTACATAGTATGTCTAAAAATGTGGTGAGCCCCCCTTATGCAATGTTATCGTGTTTGTTTTTACGGGAATATTTATTTCAATAAAATGGGAAATAATCTTTTCTGTGTGCCCACATATGTACTATCCATGGCCCTCTTCATTTCTTTGTGAAGTTCTGTGCTTACATCCGGTGTCCTTTGCCTTCTGCCTGAAGATCTTCCTTCAGCACTTCTTACTAATGCTGGTCTGCTGACAATGAATTTTCTTAGTTTTCTTTTATCTAAAAAATATTTTGCCTTAATTCTTGAAGGATATCCTTACTGACTATAAAACTCTAGGTTAATTTGTTTATTCTTTTAGAACTTTAAAAATATTCCATTACCAGCCGGGCTCGGTGGCTCAGCCTGTAATCCCGCGCCTTTGGGAGGCTGAGGTGAGTGGATTGCCTGAGCCCGCGGGTTCGAGACCCGCCTGGGCAGCAAGACCTCATCTCTACAATAAATCAAAAATTAGTCGGGCGTGGTAGCGCGCGCCTGTAATTCCGGCTACTCGGAAGGTTGAGGCGGAAGGATCGCCGGAGCCCAGCAGGTCGAGGCTGCGGTGGCCCGGAGCGGCCACTGCACTCCAGTCTGGGCGACAGAGTAAGACTCCAACTCAAAAAAAAAAAAAAAAAATTCCATTGCCTTCTGGCTTTCCTTGTTTCTGATGAGACTTGTAGACATTTTGAATTATTCATTCTTCCTGTGTGTTAATGTGTTTTGTTTTGTTTCTTCCAGCTGCTTTAAGAAATTTTCTCTTTAATTTTTACTTTATCACTTTGACAATTATGTGCCCAGGCATGATTTTCTTTGTTGGGGTTCACTGAGCTTCTTACAAGTTTATGTTTTCATCATTCTGGCTTGGTTTTTGGCCATCATTCATTCCTTCAAATATTTTTTTCTACTGTTTTTTTCTCTCCTTTCTCTGGGATTCCAGTTATATTATACTTTTTGTTTTTGTTTTGTTTGCAGTTACATCAAGTCCCTGAGGCTCCGTTCATTTTATAAAATATTTTTTTCTCTTTAAGGTTAGCTAATTTCTATTGATCTCTCTTCAGGTTCACCAGTGTTCTGTTATCTTCAAACTGCACTTAACCAACCCTGTAAATTTTTATTTCAGATATTATAATTTTCAAGTCTAAAATATCCATTTAGTTCTTTTATATAGCTTCTGTTTCTCTGCTGAGATTTTTTTTTTTTTAACTTTTCATTTCTTACTAGTATATTATTTTATTTATCCTTGAACATGGTTGTACTAGCTGCTTACATTTCTTATGTGTGTATTTCCACATCTGGGGTCCTCTCAGGGTCAGTAGCTGTTGAATGTCTCTTGAGTATAGTTCACATTTTCCTATTTATATTTATGTTGCATACTTTTGGGCTGCATCCTAGACATGCAGGATGATACGTTGTAAAGATTTTGGATTCTGTTATGTTCTTCCTAAGAGTATTTTTTTTTTCCTTTTTAAAAATTAAGCAGTTAGATTGGAGGAACTGGAACCTCTTATTCCCTCCACAGGGAGCAGCATCTAAAATTTTAGTTCGGGTCTTTTAGCCTTATCTGGGCTACTTGGAGTCTGCCCTTACATGTATGTTTCAGAGGTTAGTTGAGATTTGGGCCGTGTTTGCAAATATAGTCCGGGAGTACTCCACACTCACTTTTATAGCATTTTCCTTCTCACTAACCACTGCACTTGCCCTGAAATCTGTCCTCTGGGACCAGAAGGTAAAACTAAGGGTTGTTTCATCTGAATTTCAACACCTATACACAGCACAGATTGGAATTTGCTCAGAGAAGAAAATGGAACTCTTTCCAGTGTTCAACCTCACCCCCTCACCCCCTCCCCGCCCTGCAGAATCTTCCTGCTTTGATGGCTCTCCCTTACCTTTTAGAAGTTCTCTGGTTTCGTTTTCTATTTTGTCCAGAGTTTATAGCTGTTATTTGTGGAATTGTTATTTTGATAGTGGCTACTCGACCATGATTAGAATGCATGCAGTTTTGTAGACTCATCTGAGGACAGTGGTGCCCTGTAGGCCCTCATGAACCCCTACTTGATTAGCCATGACTGCCCTAGGCTTTGGCTGTTAGATTTGGCAATAGTAACTGGACCATGAACCCTTTATTAGAGTTAGTCATATCAGGTCACGGTATTCCTCCAAACTATGTAATGAGGACACAGTGAACTTACAGTGCCAGTAGTTTCAACAAGTCAAATTTTACATCTGTGTAGAGCCCAGTAACAGAAAAGCCATTTCATGTGGTCAGTAAATGTTAAATCATTATGATAAACAGCTTCAGCCCTTAAAATGATTCCAAAATAATATATAATTTATAGTTGTGATGAATTTGGGTGTGCCCAAGGAAAAGAATATTGTCTACAATATTAGGAAGTTCAAAATACATAACCATCTGTGACTTGATGGAGGGGGGTGTAACATAAAGATGTATGATGCCATTTGTAAAACTAATTTCTCTTTCCATTTAATCTCTTGTTGCCTAAGAAAATGCAGCTAGTAATTAAGATACCATCTTGGTCTTGCTTGTAAATGCTGTTGCCTTCATTAAATTTCACACTTGTGAAAAGGAGCTGTTAAGAGACAGCCTAAGGTAATACTTTTGAATTTTTAACTTTGTTAAAAATACGTTTTCCAAATTTCTTGCAATAAAATGTAATTGCATTTTCTGTTTACACTTGTGTAGAATCTTCTTACATATTATCTATTAGCGATAAGACTCGGTGCTAGAGGGAATATTTTGTTGAACTGGAGTAGTACAGTGACTTTTGAGTTCTCCTTTCCTTGCCATTCATAATAAATAACGTTTTTTGACTTCTTTTCAAGTTTTTCATACAGTTCACTTCTCATAAGTGGCAGAGAAGAGAGTCTAGAATATATGCTATTTTGAAACTGTCAAACTTTAAAAGGTTTGTAATTAAAATGTCTGAAGTGGTTAAGGAAGCAGTCAATAAATAATCATTAAGCCTGTACTGTAACACTAGAGTACCTTGATGGCATAGCTTTCAAGTTAAACAAAAATCAGGGTGAGAAGAGAGGAAAAGAAAGGAGAAAAGTAAGCAATCTTTTATTGTTGGTAGTAGAAAATCATAGCCAAATGTATTTTCTTCAAATTAACACACACAAAAATCATAACCTTCATATATATGTAAACAGTGATTAGCTAGAAGATATACAAAGGTGGCCAGGCTCGGCCTGTAATCCCAGCACTTTGGGAGGCCGAGGCAAGTGAATTGCATGAGCCCATGGGTTAGAGACCAGCCCGGGCAACTTGGCGAGACCTTGTCTCTACAATAAATCAAAAATTAGCCGGGCATGGTAGCGCTCGCCTGTATTTCCAGCTACTTGGAAGACTGAGGCAGAAGGATCGTCAGAATCCAGCAGGTTGACGCTGGGGTGGCCATGAATGTGCCACTGCACTCCAGGCTGGGTGACGGAGTGAGACTCCAACTAAAAAAAAAAAAAAGATACAAAGGCAAACTCTCTCTTTTTTTTTTTTTT
>NW_007079218.1:107704-123535 GCF_000164805.1 Carlito syrichta | reverse complement strand
TAGAGATGAGGTCTCGCCTGCCCAGGCGGGTCTTGAACCCGCAGGCTCAGGCAGTCCACTTACCTCAGCCTCCCAAAGGCGCGGGGTTACAGGCTGAGCCACCGAACCCAGCTGGAAACTCTCATTTTTAATTGTAATAGAAGAAAATGCCTGGGAATGGAGTTAATGCAAATATTGCAATGTTATAAAGGGATATCTTTAAACATTTCTGGAAAATACACAAATGTAAACCTGAAGGAATAGAAAGGCATTCTATGTTCTTGAAAAGATGCTTCAGTGTCACAAAAATGTCAGTTTTTCTCCATATTAAAAAATAAACACAACCTCAATAGAAATACCAGTACTTTTTTCCCAGAAGACAGAAAAAATAAGCAAAAATAGCCAGGAAATGCCTAAATAATGGGTGTGGTTAGCCCTTCCAGATACTGAGACATACTATGAAGCCTCTACAATTAAAGGGAGTGATGTAGTCACACTGCATACAACTCAGTAGAACAGAATAGAAATTCCAAAAATAGACCCACATACTAATGCAGATTTGGAGTATAGGTATTGCTATCTCAAATCACTGGGAGAAAATGGACTTATAAGTACTGTTGAGATCATTATATGGCAATTTGGATCTAAAGTTCATATTGTTCACCAAAACAAATTCAAATAGGTCAGAGATATAATATAAGAATGAAGCCCTCAAAGAACCAGAAGGAAAACAAATGGATGATTTTCTTTATTACTAGAGGATGTGGAAAGCCTTTTTTAAAACCTCACGTAGTTTGTGGTAAGAACACTTAAAATATACTTTTTAAAAAAAATTTTTTTAAGAGACCAAATCTTGCTTTGTCCAGGCTGGAGTGCAATGGCACAATCATAGCTCACTGCAACCTCTAACTCCTCTGTGTCTGTGGCAGGAACAGGTTTGATTTTTAAAAAGCAGAAGAAACCACTAACGTATTAGAAGTAAATGTATTTTGTTCCACTGTATTGGTATGAAAAAATTCAAAAGTATAAAACATAGAAATGAAAGAAGACCTAAATAAATGGAAAAAACTTTTACATTCATGGATCAGAAGACTTAAGATAGTAGTAGTCTGTAAATTGATCTACAGATTCAGTGTCAAAATCCCAGATGGCTTCCTTGCACAAATTGATGAACTGATCCTAAAATTCATGTGGAAATTCAAGGGACCCAAAGTACCCAAAACAATTTTGAAAAATAACCTTGATGGGGCACTCACACATTCTGATTTTAAAACTCACTACAAAGCTATGGTCATGAAGACAGTGTGCTACTAGCATAAGGATAGACATATAGAACATGGAATAGAATGGAGCATCCAGAAATAAACCCATACATACAGTCACAGTATATTGATTTAGACAAGGGTGCAAAAGAATGAATTTGGACCACTACCTCACAACATATGCAAAAATTAAGTAGAAATTGTTTAATCTGTAAATCTTATGTTTGCTAAGGGATTTGTGTTGCAGATATACAGTAAATTCCCTACATATGAATGAGTTCCATTCTGAGAGCATTCGTAAGTCCAATTTGTTTGTAATTCCAACAAAGTTAGCCTAGGACCCAACCAACACAGTCGTCTATATAATACTGTACTGTAATAGGCTTATACTTTTCACACAAATAGTACATTTAAAACAAAAAAACAAAAAATAAACCACTTGTTAGAGGATGCACACATGTGACAATGTACGCCAGACATGTGAACTGACTTACATTATTGGACATGCAAACGCACGTTTGCATCTTTGAAAGTTTGCAACTTGAAGGTTTATATGTAGGGGAGTAGTGAAATGGTTTGATCTGTTTGGGTCTTGTTTTTAGGATTTCTTAGGCAAGACCAGATCAGTGATTAGCCTTGGGCTCATTACTGCCCACTACTGAGGCAAGACCCTTTTGTGTAGTCTACCCTATCCCTCATGAAATGCAAGCCTGGCGACTGGTGGGAACAGGCATTTTTCTTGGTCCTGTGTGAGCCCTGTTGCATCTAATCCTTTTACATGGTTCTTTCCCAGGCCTTGGGAAGCTTCCTCACATGCATGTGCTGATCAGTAGTCACCTGAATACTCAGGGAACTCCATAGACTCTCTGTGCAGTTCTCTCCTTTCTGGCATTCTGTCCTACAGACTTTTCTCTTTGCCCCACACTCTCAGCTGTCTCTCTTCAATTCAGGGAATCTGGGCTCCACAAGGTTTCCCCTCCAGTACCGCACCTTGGAAATGATCGAGGCGGTGAGCTCGGGCAATTGGAGAACTTACTTCTTTCCTACCGCTCAGGCTAACTGGTCTTCATTGCCTGATACCTGGTGTCTTGAAAACTTGTTTCATATTTTTGGTCTGTTCTCTGATCGCAATAAATGTGATCACCATGTTGGCCTGAAGCATATGACTTTTTTTTTTTTTTTTTTACAGAACTGGCTGGACGCGGTGGCTCAGCCTGTAATCCCAGCACTTTGGGAGGCTGAGGCGAGAGGATTGTCTGAGCCCAGGGATTACCAGCCTGGGCAACTTGGTGAGACCTCATCTTTACCAATAAATCACAAAAACTAACCGGGCGTGGTGGTGTGTGTCTGTCGTTCCAGCTACTTGGAAGGCTGAGTCGGAAGCATCACCTGAGCCTAGCAGGTCGAGGTTGCGGTGGCCGTGAGTGTGCCACTGCACTCCTGCCTGGGTGACAAGAGTGAGACTCCAACTCAAAAACAAACTAATAAACAAAACTGCCAGGGTAATTCAATGGGGAAAGGTTAGTCTTTCCAACATATGATGATGGAACAATTGAGTACCCATTTGCAAAAGAAAGAAGGAAAGAGTAAGAAGGAAGGGAAATAAAAGAGAATTTAGACCCATACTTAACAACATAAACTAAATTTAATTCCAAAAGGATCATTCATAGGTGTAAGTGTAAGAGCTAAAACTATACAACTTCTAGAAGAAAGCATAGGAGAACGTTTTTTTAAATTCTGGTAGGCTTAGGTATGACCCCAAAGCACTACTCATCAAAGAAAAAAGTAACAAATTGGACTTCATACCCAGCAATTCCACTTCTAGGTATATATTCCAAAGACGTGAATGAAGAGACTCAAATAGATGCTTGTATACCGATGTTCACAGCAGCATTATGTAGAGATAACCCAGGTGTCCATCAACAGATGAACGGATAAAGTAAGATCTAGACATAGAATGGAATATTATTTATCCATAAAAAGGCATAACATTCTGATACATGCTACAACACAGTTAAACCCGAGGACATTATGTGAAGTGAAATAAGTCAGACAATGGATAAATATGTGTCATTCTGCTAATATGAGTTTCCTGAAATAGGCAAATTCACAGAGACAGGAAGTCGAATACAGGTTACCACGGGTGGAGGTGGCAGTTATTGTTTTATGGCATGTTCATTTCCGAGCCCTGCCATAACAAAGTGCCACAGACTGAGTGATGTAAAACCTATAAATTTAGGTCTTACCATTCTGGAGAGCAGAAATCCAAAATCAAGAGGGCATGCTCCTCTGAAACCTACAGGAGAATTCTTCTGGCAGTTCACATAAATGCCAAAGATTTTATCCTCCACCTTTAAATGGCGTTTTCCCTGTGCTCCTTTACGTCATCTTCCCTCTGTACATGCCTGTGTCTGATCCAAATACCTCTTACAAGGACGCCAGTCTTACTGGAGCAGGGTCCCTACTGACCTCATCTTGACTACATCTGCAAAGACTCAAGGGTCGCATGTTAAGGAACTGGGGATTAGGATTTTCTTTGTGGAACACAATTCAACCCATAACAATAGGTACAGAGATTCTCTTTGGGATAATGAAAAATTCTGGAAATTTGTAGTGGTAATGGTTGCATAACACTTCATGTCTTCATGCCACTGAATTGTACCCTTAAAAATTATTAAAATGGTTAATTTCATGTATACTTTACCATAATAAAAAATGCTTGGAAGAATACTCAGCAAATGTTAAAAAGTTTTATCTCGGTGGTGGTGGGATTTGAGGTGATTTCCTCTCCTGTACGTTTATGTACTATGTGTAAAGACAAAATACACTTCTAAAGACTTAATCCTGAGTAGAGCATGTATAAGGACCTATTTCCCTCCACTGAAGGTAAGACTTTTAGTGGAAAATTAAACCCAGTTGCATGACATCTAGTTTGATAAAACAGCAACTCAGTGAAACTTTTCCTACCCTATAAGGACCTATTTCCCTCCGCTGAAAGTTAGACTTTTAGTAGAAAATTAAACCCAGTTGCATGACATCTAGTTTGATAAAACAGCAACTCAGTGAAACTTTTCCTACCCTAAAATGCTTATTTTTGTTTCTCCATTTTAAGGAATCTGGATTTGGGATTCAAAGCTTTAAGAGTTTAAAAAACAATTTCTTTTTCAAGATGGAAAACAGTTCTGTTCGATGTCAGTAGGGGATGCCAATTCTAGGGGCCAATACACACTATGTTAAAAACAACCAGCTGGGCTCTGTGGCTCAGCCTGTAATCCCACGCCTTGGGAGTCTGAGGTGAGTGGATTGCCTGAGCCCGCGGGTTCGAGACCGGCCTGGGCAACTTGGTGAGACCTCATCTCTACAATGAATCAAAAAAATTAGCCAGGTGTGGTAGCGTGCGCCTGTTGTTCCAGCTACTTGGAAGGCAGAGGCGGAAGGATCACCAGAGCCCAGCAGGTCGAGGCTGCGGTGGCCGGGAGAGGCCACTGCACTCCAGTCTGGGCGACAGAGTGAGACTCCAACTCAAAAAAATAAAAAATAAATAAATAAAAACAACCTAGAGATTGTTCCAAAATTAGGTTCTGGCTGGGCATGGTAGTTCACACCTGTAATCCCAGCACTTTGGGAGCCAAGGTGAGAGGACTGTTTGAGACCAGGAGTTCGAGAACAACCTGGACAACATAGTGAGACCTTGTTTCTAAATTTAAAAACAAAAATAAAATTAGGTTCTCATTCTTTGCCCTTAGAGAATACTGAGAGATATGCCAAATTTCATAAATCCAACATCTGGGATCAGTACTTTGTGCTTGATTGTTCTAGATAAGTTTTACAGAAAATGCAATAGTTTTCCATCGTCAAGTTTCAGGCATAATTATTATATTAGAATAGAGGATTGATCAAAATAAGACTTAAAAGCACATCACTGATTTGGTTGTATTTGCCTTTCTACATAAGCATGTATAAATATAATCGTATTCACAAAAGGAGTGGAATATTATTTTAAAGGAGAGTGTTATCTCTTTTCTTTTTTATGATTGCTTGAGGAAAATTTCTCTGTAAGTATAAGTTTTCTGCTTTATGTGAATGTGGAGGCTGGGCCAGGGAATCTGAACTGCTTCCAAGTTGGGGACCCCGGGATGGGCTGGATGTTTCCGTAAGTCACATTGACTGTTTTTGTGGCAAACTGTTCTATGATATGTCTGAAGAAGGACTCCTAAACTTTTCTGGAGAGTAAAAGTAGAGAGATATTTGTTTATCTGTTAACTGTATTCAAATCCTGATGAAATAAAAAATTTACCTTTGTATCTCACTAGATACAATTTCGGCTTGCTTTTTAGAAAATGGAAAGTACAGATACTATTCATTGACATTTTGCCCTTTTATAAACTTTTTAAAATACAAGATTAGCAAGATATTAGAGCTGTAGTAATTGGATGTCTTTCATGGTAATAAACCATTAAAGTTTATGAGTCATGTTAGCAGAAAGCCCTCTTGGTTCTACCATTTCCCTTTATCAGTTCACTCTACAATAAACATAAAATCTTCTGCCTGGAGTTCAGAGCACAGCAAGGGAGAGCCAAAACAGAAAATCCAGAAAGTAATAAGTGGAAATGTTCAGTCACCTTCTGGTCCTCGAGCATTTGACAAATATCCAGTACTTGGTGCCCTGCTGGGACCCGCAGAACTTGGCTGTGGTGAGTCTTCCTCTCCCTGACTAGTCTACAGGAATTCACAGGGAAAACCCAGAGAGGTTTTCTGGAAGTCATCCCACAGCCTTCTCAATCATTAAAAAATAACTAATAACGATGATTTTTTAAAAAGTAAAACAACATTATGGGCTCTGGCCCTTTGTGTGGGGGGAGTCACTTGATAATTCCTTGATGTCTGGGGCAGCTGGTAGAAGCCGCTAGAAGGAGCAAGGGTGTGGCTCACAAGCCAAGTCTCTGGTGCGGAGACTGGATGCCACTTGTTGCTGGTGTGACTCAAAGAGCCTGCCAGCAAGAAGAGCACCACTCTGTGCCACTTCATACCACCCCTTCTAAGAGGTACCCTTGGACAGAGGCTGTGGCAGCAGCTGTGTGGTGATCACAGACCAGTCTGATAAAACCCTAGAGTACATAACTCAATTACGGTATTACCGTCCTCTGTGCTCCTGTTACTTAACTTGTGTTGTTATCGTTTTTAGGTGCTTTACCCTATACTTTGATTTTGAGTTCTTTAAACTTCTTTTGGAAGTTGAAGATTGTGCTTGTATATGTGTTTCTGCATGTATTGTTGTAATAAGAATATCTGAGTACATGTACAGATAAAATGGGGTTTTCATGACTTAAGCATTGTGTGAGTCCTGTTGCATGTGAATTTTCTTTCAAAAGAATTCTTCAATTACAAATTTTCAAAGAAAATAAAACCATTGTTTGCAACTTATTCTTCATAAAGAGTATGGTAAATGCCAGAGGTTCTTTTATGATCAGGAAGATGTATCAAAAACACACTGGTGGCTCAGCCTGTAATTCCAGCACTTTGGGAGACCGAGGCGAGAGGATTGCCTGAGCCCAACCAAGGGTTCGTGACCAACCTGGGCAACTTGGTGAGACTTCGTCTCTACAATAAATCACACACACACAAAAACTAGCCGGGCATGGTGGCGTGTGTCTGTAGTTCCAGCCACTTGGAAGGCTGAGGCAGAAGGATTGCCTAAGTTTGGGATTAGGCACACCCTGGATGTGCCACTGCACTCCAACCTGGGTGACAAGAGTGAGACTCAACTAAAAAACAAAACAAAACAAGACAAAACACATCCTTCGAAGGAACCATGGCCTCCTGTGAATTCTAAAAAGTTGAAGAGTCACATTTGCAACTGTGCAAGTTGAGCTGTGGGTGTGGATGGGGTCTTAGGCTGGGTGTGGCTGTGAGCTCACAGAGCAAGCTGGTATCTACTTCCTCAGTCACAATGCCACTGGCATTTAAAGCCCTGAATACACAACCAGTTTTACTGAGTTTTTAAGACTGAAGTCACAGCAACCATTTGTTAGCCTCCATAGTTAGCCTAAAGGAATTTCTCTCTTCTTTAGCAGTTTTTTTTGCCCAGAAACTGGGGAAGAAGCAGCTCTACCCTGTCACCTCTGACAGGAGAGCTCAGACTCCTGGCATGTAGAATGTTTTATCTTTTCCTGCATACTCTGATATGTATGCCTATCTCCAGTCGGTGGGATATCCCACCAACTGTGCACAAGTTGCTTAACACTTCATCAGTTACTCAAACTGGACAGTCATACTTGATCAGGTTCCATATGAAATCTGGAATTAGCCAAATGTTTTGGAACTTATTAAATACAATAAAATTTTGCCTGACATTAACTTCATAAAACTTCCTATGAATACATTTTTTCAGAGCACTAGTGGTAGGCTAAAACTATTTTAGCAAAGTTTTTGTTTTAGTCATTTTGTATGGAAATTTTTCAATGTAGATCAGTGGCATTTTTTAAATAAAAAATATTTCAGACATAAAGAGAAGAACAGTGGCCAGACGTGGTGGCTCAAGCCTGTAATCCCAGCACTTTGGGAGGCCAAGGCGAGAGGACTGCCTGAACCCAGGGGTTCGAGACCAGGCTGGGCAACATGGTGAGACCTCGTCTATATAATATATCCAAAAAAAAAATTAGCCGGGCATGGTAGCACGCGCCTGTAGTTCCGGCTACTTGGAAGGCTGAGGCAGAAGGAACGCCGGAGCCCAGCAAGTCAACGCTGGGGTGGCTGTGACTGTGCCACTGCACTCCAGCCTGGGTAACGGAGTGGGACTGTGACTAAAAAAATAAAAGAATAGTAGTGAAAGCCTACGTGTCTATCATCTACTCTAGGAAATAAAACGTTATAAATGCGATAGAAACTGTAACAGGTTCTTTTTACTCGTTACTGGTGGAACTTATCCATGTTGGTATGTGTAGCTCTGGTTCATCTTTCCCACTGCTACAAGTTTTGCCATTCTCTTCCTGCTGGGTATTTGACTTGATTTAACGTCAGCCACAACAGACCGCAGTGTCATGGACAGTCCGATAGGTCTCTCCCTGTGCACGTGTATTTGTCCCTCTAGAGTAGAGAGGGGTTCAGTTGATGAGTCACAGGGTATAAACATCTTTCATAATTGTTATCAAAGTATGTTCCAAAATGTTTACAGTTCCCAGGTCAGTTGTGTTGTAGAATGCCTTTCATTTGGAGTTTGCCTGATGTTTCCTCGTGGTCAGAGTCAGGTTGCACATCTTTGGCAGATATTCACAGTAGTAATGCTTCCAGTAAGGACTTTTAATAACCAGCACATGATTCCAACTCACCCCATTCTGCTGATGTTTGTTTTAGTCAATTCATTAAAATGACGTCTGCTCGGCTTCCCTATATAAAGTTACTCTTTGTGTAATGGGTATTTTGTGGAAAGGTACTCTGAAGCAATGTGAATGTCTTATTCTCCATATCTGCTTCCAGCCATGAGGGGAATTAGAGACTGAACTTACCCTACTGCCTTAAACAATAACAAAACAGCTGATGAAATGTAGGAAGCATGAGTTTCCAGACATCAGATGCCAGGCAATGCCAGACATCATTCCCCGAGAGAAGGATACAAATGAGGCGAGCCCATGAGCACCCCAATTTGCCGCTTGCAAAGGGTTTTCAGGCCCCAGGACTGGGAGGGGACCCCAGACAGTGCTTGCGGTCTCTGTGAATCAAGGTTGAGGATTTGGGAAGGTCAGTGTGGCAAGAATTCGCAGGACAGAGTACCAGAGAGGAGAAAGCAACATAGAGAATGCTGGAAATTTCAGAGGATTCTTCTGGAGTCTCTAGCAGGCTTTAGGGAAACCGCCTGAGGCTGCGCTCATGGGGATGGGGGCTGGCTCTTGCTCCCAAGAGAGTGGAGAGATCCTCTGCCGTGTGGATTAGAGTTCCCTGGGGGACTTATTTCAGTGGAGGGGTGAGTTAGCCTGGACAAGCTGCGCCGGTCCTGCCTCATAAAGCTTCAAGTCAGGCCCTGAAAGGGTCAGACTGTAACTTAACCAAGTTACAGAGCAAGGCACACACATAATTAGGAGAATACAAAAAAGAAACCAAATGCCCAGCACTCTACACTTTAAAAGTCACAGTGTCCGGCATCTAATCGATAGTTGCCAGAGATACAAAGTGGGAAAATCTGAGCCTTGATGAGGAGAAAACGCATTCAGAACTGACAGAAATAGCACAGGTGATAGCCTTAAAGAGATAAGGACATCAACACAGCAGGATACAAATATTCATGTGTTCCAGAGACCGAGAAGTATGTGGGCAGAGTAAGAGAGCTGTGGAAAACTTAAAAAAAAAACAAAAAAACCAAATAGAATTTCTACAGGTGGACCCAATCCTGTTCCTCACCAAACGTTCAATTTATTCACTTGTTTATATCAGTATGAACCCATTTTTCCTATTTTTCTCAATGGGTTATAATTTGTTACTAGCATTATTTATTTTGATACTCAAATTGTACCTCATTTGGCCAGTGGGAACCTCTTCAAATTGTCATCTGTATCCTTTTGACGTGCCCCACTTATTACCGAACATTTTTAAACGTTCTGATTCACAATGTGTTCCAGCCCTGCTGGAAATCAGCCATTTTCCCCAAGGATCCCTGGTTCCTTTTGGGAGAGTGGCTTTTAGGAGCCATGTTCTGGGTGCTTTTATGGTGGTTGGGATGTGGCTGCTGCCAGGCTCTCCCACTCAGAGCTAGGGCACATGTCCATAGGTCTATATGGGTGGATTGATTGGGATAAGCCACAAGTTAGTATTAATACCTCCAGTTCCAGTCCAACTCCAAAGGGTTCATTTAGGTTATCTAAATGTGTAACGCCTTCAAAAGTGAGAGACCTGACTCCCAGTCTCCTTCATATATTTGTGTGTTTGATCATTCCCCCATTACCACCATGGCTGCCCTTGATGGACACTCCCTGCACCCCATCCGGGGCCATCATCACACTCCACACAGATGCCCCGCTCACCCTGCCAATGCTCTGGCATCCTGCTCCACCCTTCCCGCCCCTAAAGCACGCCTTCCCCACCCTGGTGGACTCCAGCATCCCTCCCAGGGCCGCCATTGCTCCTCCTCTACTCCGTCACCTCCCTTGCTTGGGACCACCTGAGGCTTTTGTTCTGAATGTGTGGTGAAGGGATAGAGGAGGTACTTTTTGATGCACAGAAGTTAATTTCCTTTAAGGTTTGTGTTTCTTGTGTGTGCCTTAAGAAACCTTCTCTATGAAATCATGTGACTGTTCTGTAAAGCTTATACAAGTTTTATTTTTCATAGTTAAGGCTATAATTCACCTGAAATTCATTTTTGTATATGCTGAGAAGTAGGGATCCAGTTCTTTGTTTTGGGGGGTTTTGTTTGTTTTTGTCTTCTGCAATGGGTATTTCTTAGGAAATGGACCTCAGCATAACTTTTTGAATAGTTCATATTTTCCCACTGATATGTGGTTTTGTCTCTGTAAATATCAACTTTCCACATATGTGTGGCTCTAATTGTGAGCTGTTTCATTAGTCTGGTTTCCTATTCCTGTGCTAATCATTACCACACCTTCTTATTTACCATAACATTCTAATCAGCGAGGGTCTACCCAGGAAAATAAACCCTCTGAGTATGTCAAGCAAGATTGGACTTTGTGGAGAACTGGTTGTTTGCAAAACCACTGGCAGGACCAGAGGAGTTAAGGTGCAGGAAAGTGACGGCTGCTACTTCTGTTTGCTGCTGACTTCCCAGGAGTCAGGAGGGCACAGAAACCATAGAAAATCTCCGAAAACGATCAGCGATCACCAGTTTGTAGTCTGAAAATACCTGACGGATGCTGTAGAATCTCACGGCTGCAGAAGCCCATCATGCAACTGCCCATCCTTGACAAAGAAGCAGAGACACCCTTCTGCTTCTCTTCTGCCCTCAGCGTCTAGCTGAGTGCCTTTCATCAAGCATCCGACCAAGAGCCTGCGGCTGGGATCTGGGGAAATGCCGTTCCTGGGCCACCAGTCCTGTGGGCGAGAGGAGGGGATGGGGGCGACGTGGGGATTGCCAGCAGGCATCCTGGCCTGAACCCTGTTCACCCGACACCGCATCCCCATGGCACAGGCCTCCCCCTCCCCGTGCACGCACCTTGCTCATAATCATTGTGGCAACTGAGCCCTTTGTGTTGCCATATGAACTTGAAGATGATCTTGTGAAACTTTATGAAAAAGACTTTAGTTGGATTTACACCTAATTTTTAGTCATTTTGAGATAATCAACACCTTTATGATAGTCGGGCTTCCTAGTCATGAAACGGTTCCTCTTTCTTTTTCAAGTCTCTCAATAAAGCCTGATGCCTGTCTCCATGAAGGTCCTGGGCTCATTCCTTAAATTCAGTAATTCACCAACACGCATTGAAAAACCTACTCACTAGGCACTGTTCCCGGTACTGGAGATGCAGTTGTGAATAAAACAAAGCACACCTGCCCCAATGGACCTTGCAAGCAGCGAGCACATTATTATTTAGTATATTACCAAATAGTAATCAGTGCTGTGAAACAACATAGAGCAGGGGTGCAGGGGACAGATGGAACATGATTACAAGGGTGCTTTTAACATGAAGTTGTTGAGGAAGGCCTCTGAGAGGTGACATCGAGTGGAAATCCCGGGGCAGGCAAGGAGGGGGCATATCAGAGGCTCTGAGGCAGGAGCGTGTCTGGCAGGTCCCAGGCAAGAAGGCCCCTGTGGCTGGCAGCAGGCAGGGCTGAGGGCGGCAGGGCCAGATCACCGACTTTCTAGCTGCTCTGTATTCCCACCACTACTTGGTATGGTCAGTCTTTTTGACTTAGCCATTCTGAAGGTGTGAAGTGTTTTCTCACTATGGTTTTTATTTGCATTCTGTGATGACTAATGATTCTGAGCACATTTTCCTGTGCTAATTGATCATTTGTATATTTTCCTTTGTGATGTTTCCGTTCAGATCTTTTGCCTTTATTTTATTATTTGATTTTTTTTAGCAAGTTACAGGAGTTTTAGATATATTCCAGATATAGGCTTTTTGTAGGGAAAGGTACCACAAAAAGGCACTACAAATACTGTCTTCTAAGCTGCACTTGCTTTTTCTTTTTCTTGATGATAGCTTTTGAAGAGAAGGTTTAATTTTGAAAGATTACAATTTATTAACTTTTTCATTTATGGTTTTCATGTTAAGAAATCTTTGCCTTACCCAAGGTCAAAGAGATATTTTCCTGTATATGAAGCTTTTTTTTTTCCTCATAATCAATATTTTTTATTATGGTTTTGTGGGGTACAGTTAAGGGTTAGGTGTACAATTATTACGTTTCATTCAGGCACCCTGTTGATAAGAGGTGTTTCCCTATCCCCAGACAGATATTTGCGACTGTTAATCCCATCTCCCCCCCATAGTTTCCCAGTACCATCAGTCATTTTCTTATAGTATTACATTGGATGTTCAAGGTCCACTATATGAGTGAGAACATGTGATACTTGGATCTTTGTTTCTGTGAGAGGTCACTCAGTATTATAGACTCTAGTTCCATCCAGGTTGCTGCGAAATTCATGATTTTGTTCTTTTTCATGGCTGCGCAGTATTCCATCGTGTATATGTACCACATTTTTTTTTTTTTTTTGAGTTGGAGTCTCACTCTGTTGCCCAGACTGGAGTGCAGTGGCCGCTCCCAGCCACCGCAGCCTCGACCTGCTGTGCTCTGGCGATCCTTCCGCCTCAGCCTTCCAAGTAGCCAGAATTACAGGCGTGCGCTACTATGCCCGGCTAATTTTTTGATTTATTGTAGAGATGAGGTCTCGCCTGCCCAGGCGGGTCTCGAACCCATGGGCTCAGGCAATCCACTCACCTCAGCCTCCCAAAGGTGCGGGATTACAGGCTGAGCCACCGAGCCCGGCTGTACCACATTTTTTTAATCCAGTCCCCTTTTGATGGGCAGCATGGTTGTTTCCAGGTTCTTGCTATTGTGAACAACGCTGCGATAAACATAGGTGTGCAGGTATCTTTTTTATAGAGTGATTTGAGTTCTTCAGGGTATATTCCCAGTAGGGGGATTGCGGGGTCATATGGGAGGTTGATATTTAGAGCTTTTAGGAATTGCCACACTGCTTTCCACAGAGGTTGCACTAGTTTACACTCCCACCAACAGTGTAGAAGTGTTCCCTTTTCGCCACACTCTCTCCAGCAGCTGTTATTTTTTGAGTTGTTGATAATTGCCATTCTGACTGGAGTTAGGTGGTATCTCAGTGTGGTTTTGATTTGCATCTCCCTGAAGATTAGTGAGGTTGAACATTTCTTTATGTGTTTGTTGGCTGCTCGGATGTCCTCTTTTGTGAAGTGTCTGTTCATATCTTTGGCCCATTTTATAATGGGGTTGTTTGTTTTTTTCTTTTCAGCACGTTTTTGTTCCTTGTAGGTCCAGGATGTTAAGCCTTTGTCAGACCTGGTGTTGGCGAATACTTTTTCCCAGTCTGTAGGCTGTCTCCCTGCTCTCTTGATGGTTTCTTTGGCCTTGCAGAAGCTTGTCAGTTTAATAAGGTCCCACTTGTCTATCTTCTCTCTTATGACCTGTGGATTTCAGGTTTTGTTCAGGAATTGGATACCAGTTCCGATTTCCATGAGGGTATTTCCTTCATTTTCTAAGGTTCTTATGGTTTGAGGTTTTACATTTAGGTCTCTGATCCATTTGGAGTTAACCTTTGTGCATGGGGATAGATAGGGGTCCTGTTTCAATCTTCTGCATGTGGTCAGCCAGTTTTCCCAGCACCATTTACTGAATAGGTTCTCCTCTCCCCAGTGGTAGGTGGTGGAGGCTTTGTCGAAGATGAGTTGGTTGAGAAATTGAGGTTTTGCTTCTGGAATCTCAGTTCTATTCCATTGATCTATATGCCTGTTCTTATACCAATACCAAGCTGTTTTGATGATTGTAGCTTTATAGTAAAGTTTGAAGTCTGGTGATGTGATACCACCTGCTTTGTTTTTTTGTTGTGGATTGTTCTGGCTATTCTTGGACGTTTGTGTTTCCATATGAATTCCTGTGTTGTCTTTTCTAGGTCTGAGAAGAATGTTGCTGGTAATTTGATGGGTATTGCATTGAATCTGTAGATTGCCTTGGGTAAGATGGACATCTTCACAATGTTGATTCTTCCAATCCATGAGCATGGGATATTTTTCCACTTGTTTGTGTCATCTTTGATTTCTTTGAGCAGTGTTTTGTAATTTTCATTGTAAAGGTCTTTCACGTCTCTGGTTAGGAAGATGCCAAGGTATTTCATTTTTTTTGTGCTATTGTGAATGGAATTGTGTTTTTTATTTGGGTTTCTGTTTGTTTATTATTGGTGTAGAGAAATGCGATTGTCTTTTGTACATTTATTTTGTATCCTGAGACTTTGCCAAAGGGCTTTATCAGTGTAAGGAGGTTTTTGACAGATTCTCTTGGGTTTTCAAGGTACACAATCATATCAACTGCAGAGAGAGATAACTTGACTTCCTCTTTTCCTATTTGGATACCCCTGATTCCCTCCTCTTCTCTGATTGCTCGAGCCAAGACTTCCAATACTATATTGAACAGAAGGGGTGAGAGTGGGCATCCTTGTCTTGTTCCAGTTTTCAGGGGAAATGGTTCCAATTTTTGTCCATTTAGGAGTATGCTGGCTGTAGGTTTCTCGTAGATGGCTTTTACTATTTTGAGGTATGTTCACCATATGCCTAAATGTTCAAGGGTTTTTATCAAGAAGGGTGCTGGATTTTATCAAAAGCTTTTTCTGCATCTAATGATATAATCATGTGGTTTTTGTTTTGACATCTGTTGATGAATTTAATTACATTTATGGTTTTACGAATGTTGAACCAGCCTTGCATCCCAGGAATGAAGCCTACTTGGTCATGATGGATGATTTTTGAGATGTATTGCTGAATTTGGTTTGCTGGCATCTTGCTGAGAATTTTAGCGTCTATGTTCATCAAAGATATTGGCCTGTAGTTCTCATTCTTTGTTGGATCTTTACCTGGCTTGGGTATCAATGTGATGTTGGCTTCGTAAAATGATTTGGGGAGAGTTCCATCTTTTTCAATAGCCTGGAATACCTTCAGTAGGATTGGTATCAGTTCCTCCTTAAATGTCTTGTAGAATTCTTCTGGAAAGCCATCTGGACCAGGGATTTTTTTTTGTAGGAAGTTTTCTTATTACATAGTCGATTTCCTTCATTGTTATTGGTCTATTTAGGGTCTCAATTTCTTCTTGTTCCAATCTAGGTAGGCTGTGTGATGTCAGAAAGTCCTCCATTTCCTTAAGGTTTTCAAGTTTGTTTCCATACAAGTGTACGTAGTAGTCTCTAATGATCTTTTGTATTTCTTCAGGGTCAGATGTGACTTCATCTTTTGTGTTTCTGATTGTGCTTATTTGGTTTTTTCCTCATTTTTTCTTGGTCAGTCTAGCTAGGGGACCATCGATCTTGTTTATCCTTTTGAAGAACCAGCTTTTTGTTTCATTGATTTTTTGTATTATCTTTTTGTCTTCTATGTCCTGTATTTGGGCTTTTATTTTGGTGATCTGG